>NC_071264.1:1867795-2101502 GCF_023375685.1 Ictalurus furcatus | reverse complement strand
TAGTAGGATATGTAGTAGTAGTAGTAGTAGTAGTAGTAGGATATGTAGTAGTAGTAGTAGTAAGATATGTAGTAGTTGTAGTAGTAGTAGGATATGTAGTAGTAGTAGTAGTAGTAGTAGTTGTAGTAGTAGTAGGATATGTAGTAATAGTAGTAGTAGTAGGATATATAGTAGTAGTAGTAGTAGTAGGATATGTAGTAGTAGTAGTAGTAGTAGTAGGGATAAGTAGTAGTAGTAGTAGTAAGATATGTAGTAGTTGTAGTAGTAGTAGGATATGTAGTAGTAGTAGTAGTAGTAGTAGTTGTAGTAGTAGTAGGATATGTAGTAATAGTAGTAGTAGTAGGATATATAGTAGTAGTAGTAGTAGTAGGATATGTAGTAGTAGTAGTAGTAGTAGGATATGTAGTAGTAGTAGTAAGGATATGTAGTAGTAGTAGTAGTAGTAGGATATGTAGTAGTAGTAGGATATGTAGTAGTAGTAGTAGTAGTAGTAGGATATGTAGTAATAGTAGTAGTAGTAGTAGGATATATAGTAGTAGTAGTAGTAGTAGTAGGATATATAGTAGTAGTAGTAGTAGTAGGATATGTAGTAGTCGTAGGATATGTAGTAGTAGTAGTAGTAGTAGTAGTAGGATATGTAGTAGTAGTAGTAGTAGTAGTAGTAGAATATGTAGAAGTAGTAGTAGTAGTAGTAGGATATGTAGTAGTAGTAGTAGTAGTAGGATATGTAGTAGTAGTAGTAGTAGTAGGATATATAGTAGTAGTAGTAGGATATGTAGTAGTAGTAGTAGTAGTAGTAGGATGTGGTGTAGTAGTAGTAGTAGTAGTAGGATATGTAGTAGTAGTAGTAGTAGTAGTAGTAGGATGTGTAGTAGTAGTAGTAGTAGTAGGATATGTAGTAGTAGTAGTAGTAGTAGTAGTAGGATATGTAGTAGTAGTAGTAGTAGTAGGATGTGTAGTAGTAGTAGTAGTAGTAGGATATGTAGTAGTAGTAGTAGTAGTAGGATATGTAGTAGTAGTAGTAGTAGTAGTAGTAGGATATGTAGTAGTAGTAGTAGTAGTAGTAGTAGGATATGTAGTAGTAGTAGTAGTAGTAGTAGGATATGTAGTAGTAGTAGTAGTAGTAGTAGGATATGTAGTAGTAGTAGTAGGATATGTAGTAGTAGTAGTAGGATATGTAGTAGTAGTAGTAGTAGTAGTAGGATATGTAGTAGTAGTAGTAGTAGTAGTAGGATATGTAGTAGTAGTAGTAGTAGTAGTAGGATATGTAGTAGTAGTAGTAGTAGTAGTAGTAGGATATGTAGTAGTAGTAGTAGTAGTAGTAGTAGGATATGTAGTAGTAGTAGTAGTAGTAGTAGGATATGTAGTAGTAGTAGTAGTAGTAGTAGGATATGTAGTAGTAGTAGTAGGATATGTAGTAGTAGTAGTAGGATATGTAGTAGTAGTAGTAGTAGTAGTAGGATATGTAGTAGTAGTAGTAGGATATGTAGTAGTAGTAGTAGGATATGTAGTAGTAGTAGTAGTAGTAGGATATGTAGTAGTAGTAGTAGTAGTAGTAGTAGGATATGTAGTAGTAGTAGTAGGATATGTAGTAGTAGTAGTAGTAGTAGGATATGTAGTAGTAGTAGTAGGATATGTAGTAGTAGTAGTAGTAGTAGTAGTAGGATATGTAGTAGTAGTAGTAGTAGTAGTAGTAGGATATGTAGTAGTAGTAGTAGTAGTAGTAGTAGTAGTAGGATATGTAGTAGTAGTAGTAGTAGTAGTAGTAGTAGGATATGTAGTAGTAGTAGTAGTAGTAGTAGTAGTAGGATATGTAGTAGTAGTAGTAGTAGTAGTAGGATATGTAGTAGTAGTAGTAGGATATGTAGTAGTAGTAGTAGGATATGTAGTAGTAGTAGTAGTAGTAGTAGGATATGTAGTAGTAGTAGTAGGATATGTAGTAGTAGTAGTAGTAGTAGGATATGTAGTAGTAGTAGTAGTAGTAGGATATGTAGTAGTAGTAGTAGGATATGTAGTAGTAGTAGTAGGATATGTAGTAGTAGTAGTAGTAGTAGGATATGTAGTAGTAGTAGTAGTAGTAGGATATGTAGTAGTAGTAGTAGGATATGTAGTAGTAGTAGTAGTAGTAGGATATGTAGTAGTAGGATATGTAGTAGTAGTAGTAGTAGTAGGATATGTAGTAGTAGTAGTAGTAGTAGGATATGTAGTAGTAGTAGTAGTAGTAGGATATGTAGTAGTAGTAGTAGTAGTAGTAGTAGGATATGTAGTAGTAGTAGTAGTAGTAGTAGTAGGATATGTAGTAGTAGTAGTAGTAGTAGTAGTAGTAGAGTGACCTGTCAGTAAGGGATGGCAAACATATTGGGTTTTTATGTGTTGCAGATTATGGAGTGATACCAGTTCCACCTCATGTGCCATCATATATCCTCAGGGCACAAGCTCAGACTAGTCCAGCTTAGAGGAAGATTAATTCCATTTTTCCCCCAAAAAAACCAAGTCCTGATCCCAGTCCCACTCTATTAGAGACAAAGCTTGATTCAGAACATGACATTAGAAATGAATGATAAATAACCAGTTGTGTCCTGCTTCTCCTTTTCATTACACAAGCACACATTTCTTCATTTAATTCAAATAGGTTTCAGTACGAATTTTACATAATACCAGAATCAATAGAAATAGGTATTTTAGACCATGTTTATTTACTGCCACTGTGGCTTCTGGGAAGAAAGTAAGAGATCAGAGAAAGCCTTTACTTTACCATTGTTTAATTCCAGAATAGAATTTACATTTCAGGAAGTATATTCACATTTTACAAAAATGTCTTATTACAGTGAATTCGGGAGATCCTAGCTCCTACAGGTTTGGAGGAGTTTCACGAAGCAGGGTTAAAATGAACGCAAGCTCTTTCTGAAAACCGGAAAAGACCCGGACCCAATTTTAAACGCGGATCTTTCAGAAGACTTTTGGGATGACAGAACGTACACAGGACGATGCACTGCGTAGCGGATAATCGAAACGACACCGTTAGCATCGTCGTGTCAATCTGATATATATTCTCTTAGCCCTTGTAAATAAATCAGCGACGGGACTTACACCTGTCCTGAAACGCTCTCGTCCGACACGGCACGCAACACGAGCGATCGTTAACGCAAACGCCACGCGTACGCCGCTTATCGCCGTTATGATTTAGGAAATCAAGTATGAAAAGGCACTAGAGGAAATAAACTCGTGACTCGTTATTGTGAAATGTGCTTCCCAGGTCAGACTTTACATTATAAACGTCACTCGTTCATCTCCGCAAGCTCCTGCTCTCATTTAGTTTTATTAAAGGAAGTGTTCAGCCAGCAGTTTAGCTTTACATGTAATACACTGTACGCATTAAACAGGAAGTATCTTATTGTCCGAATCGCTCCTAATGTACTTCCAACAAAACATGAAAGCCACGCTTCACTTCATCCTCAGGATGGACCCTACCGCTGTTTCTTAGTTCTGTGGCCCCCTTTTACACATAACAGCATCAGAAACAACAAGGACGTGCGTCTGCGCGACTCAGAGCAGTCTGAGCTGGTTTACATTCTGCTACAAGTGCTACGTCCTTTCCTTAAGAATAAAGGGGCAAATTAAATTCGTGAGTAAAAGTCTTACAGCATCACTAGCTCTTAAGTCTGTTACTCAGAACAGTTATTAATCAGCTCAGGAGATCCTCGTGTGAATCTTCAGTTAAGTAAACGGAAGCTTGGTGTAAGTACCTGGAGCGCTACAATACTGCAGAGGAGGACGTGTGGCGGTTTCGGTGTTCATCCAGTTACATACTTCATCGTCGCTGATATATAATGAATATAATACTACAGTTTTTTTCCCCATTAAACCAGTGCTTCTGTTAAACATCCAGTGTAGTATTTGTCCCGTTAGTGTTGCTGTAGCTCAGTGCCGTGGTGGCGTTTCCTGGAAAACATCCGTAGCCAAGCTCCTCTTGTTGAAACTTCCTCGTTCACTTTTGCAGTCAGTCCAATCAGGGCATTTTCTGATCATGTGATGATGGGTAAAAGTAAAAAAATGTTAAATAATAATAATAATAATAAAATCATGTTAACGCCAAGCTAGTCTCAGAAGCCCAGAATGTTTGTGGAGCAGACATTTGACATTACAAATGACTAACTTTAATCATTCACCACCGTACCCTAATGATTATACAGTAGAGTAGAAAACGCTCCCATCTTTACCCGCTGTCTGGACGGCCACAGACTTCATCCGTCCATATTCTGAAGCTTGAGGCCAGAAAAGTCTGCAATGGCGTACTACAGGCTGCTTTCCTGTGTAAGCAACCGCAACTAAAACTTTACGGTATGTTTAATATTCTGCGCAGAATTACTGACGTTTTCGTTTTTTGTTTTTTTTTTTTAAACAAATGACCTTCTTGGTGTTTCTAGGGCGTCATTAATAGCAGTTTTTTGTGATTGCAGTTATGATAGTGTTCTAAACCTCAGAAGCTGTGGTTAAGATTCAGTCTCATGTGAGTTGAGTGATATGAAGTCCAAACCAAAATTCAGCTCTTTTCACGTCTTCTTTTCTCTTGTTATAAAACCCACTGAAGCACGTAATGCTCTCCGCGACGTCTCCTCTCGTTAGTGTTAGCTTTCGGTTACGTTACGAGAACACCCGTCCTTCCGCGCGTCTGTACTAGCAGAGTCGTGTTTATTCCAGATAGATGTCTTCTGTAGGGCAGGAAAACTCCACGAACTCTTTATAATACAGCTGGAACGCTTTCCTGTGAGAGAACAGGACAGAACAACGGTGTTATGGAGAGGAAAGCAGAGCGGAAACTTAAATAAGTCTTAAATACACACCCCACAGCCTCTGCAAGCGCCTTGGTGGAGTTTTCAGACACAAACACGTGGCAGGCGAATCTCTGATCTGCCGGGTGTTTCGTGATGAAGCCAAAGTATCTGTAGGAAAGACATGAAGTGAGACAATCGCTCTTCTTCAAATAGTACGAGCGTCGGACGCTTGCACTTACTTGTTGTTTTTCGGATGATAGCCACAGAATGAGATGTTCTTCAGCTGGAAGAAGTGGCTGCATGGACTGTTCTGTTAACGTACACACACACACACACACACACACACACACACATTAACATATTTACAGTAAATAAAATAAGATCAACAGTGCCCTGTACTATACAATTGAAAAGGACGGCTTAGGTTGAAGGGACGGAATATTGCAGAGTAAAGATCAGATAAAGATCTCCAAAACTGCACACACGACTGTAAATTTTACATTCAAATATAGGACTATGCTTCCATATGCTATCTGGAAAACACCACTAGAGGGCCACGCAGAGACTCATAACAAGGAGTAACCCTAACCCTAATTTTATTAAAATGTAGCAATGAAATGTTTACTAAAATGTCCAAAATATTATTCGTCACTCTTAGCTGAATTCAAGGTTTTAGTTTTAGTGCAGCTGTGTGAAAATCTGCTCTGGACACAGAGCTAACTGACAGCTACTGAAGCCCTTCCTACTACTGCTACTAATTAGTGTCTGTAAATTGATAAGAAACATGACTGACATCTCACACATAAACGGTACTTTAAAGTTAAAAACCTTTCAAACGGAGCCTGCTGCAGGTGTGAAGTGGAAATATAAAAAGTTCTGTTTGATTATTTGCATTCATTTCTGAAAAATTTTTGTTTATAAGTCTAGTTATCTGTCACTCCCTTCTTCCTTCTGCTTTTTCGGACAAAATGGCCGACACTGCTGATGTTGGCCTGATTTTAGGAATGTGTGTGTGTGTGTGTGTGTTTACTCTGCCGTATACTCCATAGTCGTCCTGCACTGCGAGTTTCACTCCTTTCATGTTGATTTCCAATATGCAGGATGAAGGGGGGTTATAATGCAGAGTCATCCTCCTGTTGTTGGCGACCTGCCAACACACACACACACACACACACACACACACACACACACACACATACACAGATATACAGATAAAGGTAAGCATATTCATTTACTTTAAATGTGCACTGTTACTATGCATTTACATTACTGTTGCATTTAACATTTAAAAAACAAACAATTCCTCCAGAGCGCCATTACTTCCGATCGGAGGCCGTGGACAGGGGAATCCGTGGGCTGTTTTGCACGGATGTCCACAACACTGAAACTTTACCGGAATTGTGAACCAATTTCCACACCGGACCCTTAACATCATTATGTATGATTATAAATGGGCGTGGTGAACCAGAAGCAATAATTACTCCTTAACTTGTAATGATCAAAACCAGGCTTTTTCCCCACCCACAGTATTTACGTTCCCCTCTGTGAGTGTCGTTTGTTTTTGCTACACGCTGAAAGCATTTGGGTTCGAGATCAAAAGACGAATATTTCATTCATTCAGTAGTTCCTAATTAGGGCTGCACGATTATGGCTAAAATGATAATCCTGATTATTTTGATCAATATTGAGATCATGATTATTAATTGATTTTAGTGACAATATATTTTTATTGCACTTTCACATTTATTAAGTTTTCTCATGCCACAGTATAACACACAAGTAGGCATGAGAAAACTTGAGCTGGTCAATTATGACAGAATTTAGGAACATAGTGTGAGCCATGACATTAATTTACCTTCTGATAAACTAAATCTAATATTTTCAGTTCATTTTACGGACTGTATGCACAAAACAACCGTTAACCTGTTTACCTTGTAAACAAATTCAATAAACCTCAATGTTCAGTGTTTGAAGTCTGCTCCTCTTAAATATATTTAAAGCTACACTATTAGACATTTCCACTGTCATGGTTCTGGGCTGGAGTCAGTTCTCGAACCGCTCTGTGTGTATTGTGTAGATATCTGAATAATCTCATATAGGATGTGATTGGGTGAGTTCATTTACCCGTCAGATGCAAAGCGCTTTAGTTTAATGGTGTTCATTAGGGATGCTCCGATCAGGATTTTTACAGATGATACCGATCCAGATACCAATCTTTTTTTGTGTAAGCTTTAATCAGGAGGTCTATCATAAACAGTTAAATGTAAGCTTTAATGGAGTTAAAATAACAGCAATGAGAAATACTGTTGGTTAATTGATAAATAAACAAGCATAAAATATTTATTTTAAATATCTTAAACAATAAAGAGTCCTAATTATAAGCAGACTAACACAAAAATGATCCATATTAGGAAAAAGGCTAATAGCTTTCTAAGGAAATAGCGAACTATGCTTAATGTCAGATTGATATTAAATGCAACCCATAGTAATTAAACATTATTTCATTTCTCATTTATATTTTATGACGTTATTATATCTTTATATATATATATATATATATATATATATATATATATATATATATTATAACTTCATTAAATATAAATAAAATAATATATTATATATATATATATATATATATATATATATATATATATGTTTCATATAAATATATATATTTCTATATATATATGTTTCATATATATATATATATATATATATATGTATACATATATATTCATATATATGTATACATATATATATATATATGTTTCGGGGTTTTGGCACTACAAAATGACGTCATCCCTGCACCGCGCTATGTGACTGGCTGTAAGTGTAGGAAGCGCTTGATTTGATCTGCAGTGGAGTTTTCTATGAGCGGAGGACAACTTTAAACGTCAATATCACAGTCTATCATGTTCATTAATCGTGGGCAGTCAAAATCGTAATCGCGATCGATATTCGATTAATTGTGCAGCACTATTCCTAATATTTGCATCTAGACGTGTTAAACAACTCTGAACATGGCACCCTTTGTATCAGAACACCCAATTTATAGGTGATCAAAAGTATAGGAACAGATCAGTCTTGAAGTAAATTAAAGTAAAAAACACTTCATATTAAGTCCTGTGTTCAGTCGGCAGTGTGTTTTGGATCGTTGTCTTGCTGCATGATCAAGTTCCTCTTGATTAATGTTCCTGTAAACTTCTGAATTCATTCTGCTGCTACCATCTCGAGTTCCATTACTGAGAAGGTTCCAGAAGCAGTCATGCAAGCCCGAGCCGTGACACTACCTCCACCATGTTTCACAGATGAGCTTGTATGTTCTGGATCATGAGCAGATCCTTTCTTTCTCCACATTTTAGCCTTTCCATCACTTTGGTAGAGGTTCATCTTGGTTCTAGAACTTTTATGGATCATCTCTGTATTTCTTTGCAAATTCCAATCTGACTTTCTGATTCTTACTGCTGATGAGTGGTTTTTGCCTATATATTTCAGCACTCGAAGTCTTCGACGATGTGGAGGATCTCTCTAACATGAATGCCTTCGATGTATAGCGAAAAAAAATGTAATTGGCCTTGCTGTACCAATACTTTTGGATATTTATCTAGTAAACTGCTGCCAAAATGTCAGAAACAACATGGAAAAAAGGCCCTTATTGAGACTCTGGTACAAACCTTCTGCATGGCTGCACAGAGCACCTCATTCCCTTTGTGGTAGGGCACTTGGACAGAGCCGAGGAATTTCAGGCTGTACCTCTCCAGCCAGTCTGCACTTCTCACTATTAACGGAGGAAAGAGAACAACAAGAGCCGTTACAATTCCAAAGCAAACTTCCGTTCACATTTAACACAAAACGCCTGCATGGATGAGACCAATAAACCCCCTGAACACACGTTTGTACTGCACATGGATTTCATCAATACATCTTTACTTATTTATACATACTCAAATGCATGCAAATTTCATTCATGCTCCGTTATCATTCTTTTGTATCTGTACAATCACAGCAATTCTTTTTTTCTTCACCTTTTTTAATCTGCTCAGGCTCCTTGGTCACTTCAGTGGCATAGTACGCAGGAAATATCCCCCGGGCTCCGGTGCGCATGTTGTAGCCCTCGTACCAGAAATCCTCCCCCTGATCCTCCACTAGTAAAGGATCGTCCACTTCCAGCTCCAGCTCGTCCTCATGACGAGGGACAAACCTGTCAATGGGACACCGTGATTCATAAGACGTTACCAGGATCGGTGGTACGAGACTGGGATTAACAGAACATTAATAACGGGATTAATCAGGCTGTGACTAATAAGAGTGGCACGTTAATAATAAGCAATACACGATGAGTAAACGATTACTAGGTTAAAACCCTGCCTCCTTTCCTCTGCGTGTGGTGTGTGACTCTTACCTGTACACGGCCCGATGACTCTGATCTCTCTCTTCTCCGTTAACAATGCAGGTAAACAAACCAAAGGACTCGGAACCTGGAGAAACAGATAGAGATTCGCTGCTGATTCCAAATTCAATAATTTTACTTGTTGCTTTAACAATAAACAGGTACTAATAAACAAGCACTTACTGGAAGAGCGTGATCGCCCGTTCATAAAGACGTTGAGGAACTTTCTAGAGAACGGGATATCCGCCTCGGGCGTGGAGTCTTCCGATAAGCAGGCAGTGGCTTCCCGCTTGGCTCCGCCCATTCTTGCCCTTCCGGCACCATGCGCTTCGTCTAAATCCACTTCCTCATCTTCCTCGAATTCCTCACCATATGGCGACGAGACGCAGTTATCGTAGACGGTGGCCGAGTCGCTGTCGTCGCTGTAGCTGTGAAAGCACTCTTTCAGGCTCACGAGCTCCAGCTGCGCGTCTTCGTCCACCACAAGCGTGTATTTGACCGAATCATACGAGAGTCCGTTCGAAGAAATCCTAGTTTCCTCTTCGTCTCCCTCCTCCGCTTCCTCTTCCTTCCTTCCTCTCCTCCTGAGCTCTGCACTTCCTCGGCTGTTTCTTCTTCTCCTGCTCCTGAGATCAAGTGATGCAGAAGCTGCCACACAGGACGCGTAAGATGGCGGAGGCTCTTCCTCTAATCCCTCCATGATGGCTGCGTTCGCCTTTTCGTAAAGCGGAGGATGATAAGGGGGCGGGGCCTCACTGTCGGTGATGACTGACATGCGGCCCGGTCTATCGGGAGTCAGGTAAATCTCCTCGGTAGCTTCCACGCACACGTTCGTGTGATATCGAATGCGCTCACACGCGCTAGCTTTAATGGGCGGGGCTACAGATGGAGCAGGGTGTCTGGAAGGGGCTGGACGTTTGGTGGGCGTGTCTGTCGAAGTGCCGCAGTCTTTGGTTTCGGTTTTGATTTTGTCCTCGTCGCTCAGACAGATGTGCTCACGAGGTGCCAGTTCGCCTGAAAAAAAGCGATACGTTTCGATGACGTTTTCATTGCAATAATAAAGTATTTGTCAAGTAAAAAGAGAAACAGCAAACATGTCCGTCATACCCAGTGGAAAAACGGCCCGTGCGAGTCTGTGTGTCGGTGTTTGCTTAACTTCCTCTTGCGTCCTTTTGTCTCGTGGACAATAACGGCCAACAAATGATGAGCTGCTAAATTCGGGGTGATGAATCAGCATTGTTCCGCTTGTTTACTAAATCCGTCTGCATGAGAACCAGTCACGCAGCTGCTCGAGAGAATAACTACTGAGCGGGATTTTATTATTTTCAGCTCCTTATGACATTAATCTGTGTCTGTTGTACCCACATCAGCTTGATCTAGGTGTTTCGCTATTTTGATAGCTTCTGCTTTCAGCTCGATATGCATCCAAACGTTAGCTAGCTTACTAGGGTTTAGACTACTCGCTAAAATTGTTCACCTGGTGTTTAGCTACTGTACCTGGATATTTCCTGCTGGACAAGAAATAGCACCATTAGCTAAACTAATCAGAACAAGATTGGCCGTTTCAATAGGTTCATGAGCAAGGCACTCTCGGTACAATAAAATGTTTTATACATACGTTTTATACAAAGTTTTATAGTGTGATGATGATGATGGTGATGATGATGATTTGATACGACCAAGTTGCCGATTAGCAAACACACAACGAGGCCGATGGATTTTTGGTGTACTAGACGGTTTTGTTAATATTCCGTCCCCGTAAACGCCGTCGCAGATGCCTCGCCATCGTCTGTTCACTGTAGACACGTCCCAACCCGCTTAACCCATTTTCCTATCAGAAGGATGACGGACAGACCGAAGAACTCACCTGTTTTTTGTGGCGAGGTCGAGTGTGAGACTTTCTCCTGCCAGCTGTACTTCTTTCCAAACGAGTTGTTGTTCAGCGTGTCCTGTGTGTCAGAGAGAGAGAGAGAGGGGGGGGGGGGGGGTGGATCAGCAGGGGTAAAGAGAACAAGTGCACAATCCTGATTGGTGTGTGAAGTGAACTGAATAAGAGTAGAAAAAATAATTAGTACAATTAGAGCTTCAACACGTTTCAATGCATTTCTCCGAAACTGACCAGGATTTGTGTCTCTAAAATCCTTCGTCTCTATTAGATAATAAACACAGACCAGAAAATCCCACAAGTCCCTCTAGTCCCTGAGTGCGCTGGGCAGGAAGCCTTTGTTGCGCCTGTGCGACGTGTAGAGCATTCATTAGGGACTGGACTTGTTTCCTCTCTCTCTCTCTCTCTCACACACACACACCACTGCTCTCTTTACATTCCCCACTCTGTCATTCTCCCTCTACACACATAATAGAGGGCCAACTGTTGCCAACTTTGGCACACGGAATCACAACGCCCTCCACGTTTCACGTCTGTCCTAATTTCCCATCAGCCACCGTAAAAAAAAAAATCTTCTCGAAATAAAACAATGCAAAACAAATACCACGTCACGTGACCAGGAAGTGCTGTTTGCACTGCTTTTTCTGCCATCACAAATCTGACTTAATTTTTCAATGTTTAGGCAAAACTACTTGAAACACTCCCTGAGATAACATTAACATTCATTTTCAGTCTTTTAAAAAACTCTGTATGTTTTGAGTATTCTGAATACTATTTCATTTACTATGAATTAGAAGATTTTACATGCTTACTAGGTGGCAAAACAACAACAACAACAACAACCACTGTGCATTGTATCGCCTGGAAAATGCAGCAATTGGAATGTAATCTCATACATTTTGTGTTATTTCTGACTATATGATACTTTCCACTAGGGCTGCATGATTATAGCCAAAATGATCATCCCGATTATTTTGATCAATATTGAGATCTCGATTATTTATCACGATTATTCACTGATTTTAGTGACAATATATTTTTATTGCACTTTCACATTTATTAACTTTTCATGAGAAAACTTGAGCTGGTCAATTATGACAGAATTTAGGAACATAGTGTGAGCCATGACACATTAATTTACCTTCTGATAAACTAAATCTAATATTTTCAGTTCATTTTATAGACTGTATGCACAAAACAACCATTAACCTGTTTACCTTGTAAACAAATACAATAAACCTCAATGTTCAGTGTTTGAAGTCTGCTCCTCTTAAATATATTTAAAGCTACACTATTAGACATTTCCACGGTCATGGTTCTGGGCTGGAGTCAGTTCTCGAACCGCTCTGTGTGTATTGTGTAGATATCTGAATAATCTCATATAGGATGTGATTGGGTGAGTTCATTTACCCGTCAGATGCAAAGCGCTTTAGTTTAATGGTGTTCATTACTGATGCGCCGATCAGGATTTTTACAGCCGATACCGATCCAGATACCAATCTTTTATTGTGTAAGCTTTAATCAGGAGGTCTATCATAAACAGTTAAATGTAAGCTTTAATGGAGTTAAAATAATGGCAATGAGAAATACTGTTGGTTAATTGATAAATAAACAAGCATAAAATATTTATTTTTAAATATTTTAAACAATAAAGAGTCCTAATTAAAAGCAGACTAACACAAAAATGATCCATATTAGGAAAAAGTTTAATAGCTTTCTAAGGAAATAGCGAACTAAGCTTAATGTCAAATTGATATTAAATGTAACCCATAGTAATTAAACATTATTTCATTTCTCATTTTATTTATATTTTATGAAGTTATTATAATATCTATTTTTTATATTAAATGATTTATTTATAACTAAGCACATTTTCTGTCTTTACATTTTAGTAGTTTTTGTTTATCAGTTTTAGATCGTTTCCCCAGTACAGTGTCCATGTCTGCTCATAATATTGTGTTTTGGGGGGATAAATCAAAACATGGAAACTGGAGTTGACTTTTCTAGTGATATCTGGTAACCATGAGTTTAAATGGAGTGAATTAGAGTTAGTGAAGGAGAGCGGCAGTGTACTGTATGTTTACGGACTGAACAGTTCTACTCTTGATTATGATTGGTGAGGAATTTTTTAATAAAGAAGTTTGAATTAAACCCACCTTATAGCATTAGCATTATTATTAATTTACTCCGTGCGAAGCCGCTGTGTCTACACGAGCAGGTGAAAGTTCAGATCATTTTGCGGGATCAATAAAAGATGGCGGTTGTGAGATCGGAGAGTTGAGAGAAGCAGATGATGTACAGAGTTACTCTCTTCATCATAATGGCTTCTCTGCAGTATTTACACACTTGTTCGGTTGACTGAGGTGATGAAAAGCAGTGTGAAAGTAACTGTTGCTCGGTGTAGATGCATTTTGGACTTCCTGTAGTTTTTATTCCGAATGTATTACACAACTCCGAACAGGTCACTCGCACCGGTGCGAATAAATATTTATTCATAGTCGCACGAAGTACTTTTCAGTCACAAATGCGAGTGAAATGATCGCACTGTAGAGCCCTGAGTTTATCTGCAAAGTTTTTTCCTGTTCGGCGTGATGATGTTTAATGTCGCCGACAACCTCTATACTGCCATTTAGCATCATGTTAATGTCATGATTTCTCCTCGCGCAAAGCGCTGGAGCTCGAAGCGAAGCTGGCAGCTCGAGGGCTAAAATGCTAACTCTGTTTCCGGTTTTTGGCACTACAAGATTGTAGGAAGCGCTTGATTTGATCTGCAGCGGCGTTTTCTATGAGCGGAGGACAACTTTAAACGTCAATATCACAGTCTATCATGTTCATTTAATCGAGGGCAGTCAATCGTAATCGTGATCGATATTCCATCAATTGTACAGCCATACTTTCCACCATTGCGCGTTGTTGCCATACGGCAACAATTTACCAACTACATCCCCTAAGGTATTTTTTTTTCAATTCTATTTAGTATATTTTTATTATTTGAAAAATTCGACTTACCCTGAAACGCTCCAATACAGATACCCCAAACACACCCTCTTATTACACCCAAAACACCCCAACATCTCACCACAAAGACTCTCAATATCAGGAAACACACTTACAGTATGTCATGATGTTTGATGTTAACCCTTTCATACTTAATATATAGGGAAAGAAAAAAAACAGTGGGGAGGAAACTGGAGAACCCGGAGAGAATTACTTCTCAGTAATATTAAATAGAGCCGCTGGCACAAGCGCCATGATAATAAACCTGCAAATGGACTGAATGTTGCGTGTGTATGTCCTTGGATTTGAGCTGCCTCACTCTCACCGCTGTCATTAAGAGTGACAATGATGGTGGCATGTCCCCATGGCAACAGTATCTACGAGGCTGCCGAGGCAACTTGTGAGGGCCTGACACAAGAAAAGAATTCGACACACTCCAAGTTTACACCTCTGTCATTTCTCACTGATAACAGCTCAGATGGTTGTTTTCCTCTTTGGCCTGGAGAACACGACGACCGTTGTGACTCGTCGGACCACGAAACACGATTCCGCTGTGCTACCTAGGCTCCTTTTATACTACGATTAGATGATAGCCTCGCCTGCTTCGCATCACCTTCTTCGCATCACCTTCTTATTTCAACTCGTCACATCGCTATTAGTCCTAAACTGCCCCTGTCCCAACTTTTATGGAACTTGTTGCATGTGCCAATTTCAAAATAAACGATTCTCTACAAAACACTATGCAGATGATTTAGTTAAAACATCAAATAACTTGTTTTAAAAAAAACAAGTCAAAGTACCTTTACAAATCCCTCCTCTTTGTTTTAATTAGCATTTTCCCAAACTGTCGCAACTTTTTCGGAATCGGGGCACACACGGTGCGATCACGCAGTTTTTAGGACAGTACGGGTGTCTAAATTCTTCATAAAGAGTCTGTTCAATACAAACCCAACAAAGACGAAAAGCTACATCTACTGCAAACAACAGATCCCATTGTGTGTGTGTGTGTGTGTGTGTGTGATGTCACACTACAGAATACACAAGGAGTGCAATCTCCTCCATCGCCATCCTGAGCAGACTTTATCACTCACTGCAAACACACACAATCTTTGTTACACATTTAGATATCATTGCAGTAACATGTGTAACTATATGGTATAGTATAATACCATAAAAAGAGATCCTGTGACAGTCCTGAACCAGTACAACACCCCCCCCCCATCCCCGCACCCCCCCCCCTCACACACACACTCACACACTCACACACACGCTCTGTAGCTGTACCTGTGTGCGGGGCACCTGTGGGAACAGGTTGAGCGTGGTGGGTCGTTTGGGTCGGTACGTGTCCATGGTGTATGTATCCTTGGAGCGTGTGCTCGTGGCGTGTGTGTCACCAGTGTGTGTTCCCACTGCTCCGTTGATCATCTCTAAGGCAAGCGTCTCTGAGCAGACATGCCCCGCTGCGCCCGGCTCCGCCCTCCGAGCAACGCTACTGGACGGTCGCACCATGTGACCCTTAAGCGATTGGAGGAGGAGAGAGAGTCAAACTAATTAGGCAGAGAGACAGTGGGAGTAATTATAGAAAATCACATGTTAGTAAGAAAGAGGTGGTAAGTGTGTGTGTGTGTGTGTGTGTGTGTGTGTGTGTGAGAGAGAGAGAGACAGTGCAGTGCAGACAGAGATAAGATATACAGACACACTTGGCATTAGTGACTCCTCTCAATGCTGATTGAATAGCGATGTGTGTTAAACCTCTAGATCTCAGATGACTGGATTTTGGACCGTCTGTATTTAGAATAAATGTCGCATTTCTACCGGTAAAAATCAGAATAAATGAATAAATAAATACTGAACCGTCATTGTGAAAATGTCACTGCATTGCTTCTTGTAGGGGATGACAAGAAAACGACACTATACAGTATAGGGATGTCACGATACCAAAAATCTAGTAGTCGGTACCGATACCACCTCGTCACATCGCGACAGTACAAGATACTCGATACTAAAGTCGACACCACGGTGTGGTATAACAATAAAATGTAAAAAATAAAATAAAAAAACTCTCCTGGAGGACATCCTTCTCTGGTTGATACTGGCAGAGAGAGGTGGGGGGGGGGGCCTATTTTAGTTATCAAACACTGTCTGACAATGAGTGGAGGTGCACTCCTAAACGTGCACATGCACACACACACACACACTCTCTTATACTCTGAATGCAAGCATTAGTTTAAATTCACTGATATGGTGGCAGGATAAAAAGATTTATTAAAAGCATGAACATGTGAGTAATTATTAGTGACATGAGGCTACATTTATCTGACAGGACACGGGCTGAATGGCGATGCACGGTGGAACATTAGGAGGTAGTTTATAACATTGCAATGCGTTAGCGTCGTTAACAAATACCTGGCTATCGCTAACATTACATGGAGCATAACGTTAGCTGGTTTCACGCCACAATGCAGCTGCCTCAAACAAACATAATATAGGACCGTCTTTCAGGAGCGTCGCCAAATTCCAGGTGTTTCCTCGCTTTGTTTGAGATTAACGATAGCAGCGGCTGCACACCGGAAACCGATACTACCTTTCCTCTCTTTTCCTCTCAACGAGTCGGGGCGGAGATAAACTTGTTAAGCTAAGCTAATCTTCTGTAGTGTTTCCATGTGCTTGTAGGCGTTCCTCTTCTTCTTCACCACTTGTGGACCGACTAAAACACTTGCGCGTATTTGCTGCCCCCATCAGGTCCGGAAGAACTGCAACACCGGTACCTCCATTACAATCGGTTCCTTTGCTAGTGCAGAAAAACAAGTACCGTCACGTTTTAAGAATGGTGGTACTGACTTGGTACCGAAGTATCGGTTCTCGTGACAGCCCTAATACTGTATGGCCAGAAGATTGTGGACACCTGTCCATCACACCTCTATGTCCTTGTTGAACGTCCCGCTCCAGATTTCGTCCTCCCTTTGCTGATATAACGCGCTCCAGCTCTTCTGGGAATGCTTTCCACTGGATTTTGGAGCGTGGCTGTGGGGATTTGTGTTCAGTCAGCTACGAGAGCGTTAGTGAGATCATGTTCCAGTTCATCCCGAAGGTGTTCAGTGGGGTTGAGGCTGTGAAGTGTTCTTCCAGTCCAACCTTAACACGCCACGTCTTCATGGAGCTGGCTTTGTGCACAGGGGCGTCGTCATGCTGGAGCAGGTTTGTTCCTCTTAGTTCCGTATAAGACATCCTATACAATTGTGCGCTTGCAACTTTGTGGCGAATTCTTTGTTTGCAGTTAACAATTGTAAGCACGGGAATAAACAGACAGAGTGCGTAGACCTCCCTCTGGCTCTCACTGTCCGTCTCTCTCATTTCCGCTTTATTTAATGCTTCGTACAGAACATTTGATCCACAGCTGTGTTTGGAAGCTGCGTAGTGCATAAACACACAGAATAACCCTCTCTCTCTCTTTCACTCTCTATTCACGCCTTGTCCCTTTAAGAGATCCTGAGCCTGTTGCCAGGCAACTGACTGGAGACGGGGCAGAGTGACACGGCGTGACCCCTATGCACACATTCACTCACACACACATCAAATTATCGCTCTGCAGAAGGAAAAATATCATGATCGTCACTATTAAGAGAGCAAGTCGGAAATAATACTCTCTGAGACACAACCATCAGAGAACACTAACCTGCTGATCCGTGTGCATGTGTGGAGACGAGAACGTGACCCCGACGACCGTGAGCGCGCCGTTTTCATATCGTTCAGTTAGGAGAAAGCAAACCCTTGTGTTTAAACGCTGGTGAGATATAAGGACACGCATATAATATAAGTCGACAGGAGCTTTAATATCTGATAAAAGTCAGACATAATGTAGCGTCATTACTTCAACAGAGTGATCGGGGATCAAGTGACTGTGTGAGAACGGCCGGGTATTAAAATGATGCGCTTGGAACACACCTACTGACCACAGGAACCATTAATCTGACACAGACTATTGATTAGAAGTCAATTTATTACTGTACATTAAAAAAAAAACCACACACAGCGATGTAGAGACAAATCTAAACAATTTAGCATTTTATAATACTGTACTGTTACAATTCAAAAATTACATTTATCGTATTGCGCCAGCACAAAAAACAAGATCGATCGATGGGCGTTAGGGCGACGTTACGACCGTGTCGTTTAGCGAGAGGATCAGGTTTACCCAAGAGGCACATTTAGAAAAAAAACTGCATGTGCACACCCATACGCACATGAACTTCTGTGTGCATGCACTGTAGTGTTTCATATTTAATGACTTTTTAAAGACATTACAGCAGGCACAAATATGCCAGGGAACTATACCAGAGTGGCTCTAATCATGTATGAATTTTCATATCATATAGGTTTTGCCAAATGACATCATATAGATTTGCAGAATGACATCATATAGGATTTGCCAAATGTACTGTCAAGTACTGAAAATGTGCACACTGTTGCTCCACTTCAGAATATTAAATGAAATACACAACCATTTACGCTAAAATTTTAATTCGGATGGAACACTCTAGATGATAAAAATACACACACACACACATGCATTTCTTTTCTGTTTTCTGGGCGGTGACTTTTAGAGGAAACCACTCTATATTTTTAACCTCTGTAAATACAGTACTGTGTTTTTATTCAGTGGAGGAGCTGTAATGTTCTGTTACCTGTAATTGGCCTGGATTTATAATTACAGATGACAAGTAGGTGGGTGATTCTGTCTTCAGCATGCCTTGCCATGAAAAAGTATTTGCCCCTTCCTGATTTCTTCGGTTTTTGCACAAAGTTTTTAAGATCTTTAAGACAAGTATAAGCTCAGTAACCACAAAACTGCAGGCCTCGCTCACCTCAGAGAAGGTGAACATACCATGATTCCATCATTAGAAAGAGGCTGGTCAAAAATGGTATCCATGGGAGTTCCAAAAGGAACATAAAATAAAGGCTTGTCTCACATTTGCCAAAATAAACCCCACCTTGATGACCCTCCAGCCTTTTGGACTGATGAGTCGAAAGTAGAACTTTTTGCAAGACATGGGTCCTGCTACATCTGCATACAGCATTTCACAATAGGAACATCATACCAACAGTGAAACATGGTGGTGGTAGTGTGATGCTGTGGGGATGTTTTTGCTGCTTCAGGGCCTGGACAACTTGCCATAACTGACAGAACGATAAATTCTGCTCTCTACCAGATAATCCTGAAGGAGAATGTCCAGTAATCAAAAATGCAATAGGGTTACATAGCAAGACAATAATCCAAAACACAAGTGAAAGTCCACTTAAATGGTTCAAAAGAAACAAAATGAATGTTCTGGAGTGACTAAACCCTGAACCCCACTGAGATGCTGTGGGAGGAACTTAAACAGCTGGTCCATGCTTGAAAGCCCTCCAAGGTGGCTGAAATAATTCTGCAAAGAAGAGTGGAACAAAATTCCTCCACAGCGATATGAAAGACTAATCGTTATCAGAAGCATTTTGTTTGTAGTTGTTGCTGCTAAACGTGGCACAGACACATAGTGTGTGTGTGTGTGTGTGTGTGTTTGTGTGTGTGTGTAGCTCAGCAGCTCAGGGAACAGACATAACTGAGAAAACGTTCTCGTACCTTGATGTCGAGACCATTGCAGTTAAGGCTGAGGCCTCGCTCATCTGTGATCTCTGTGATTTCCGACAAGTCCTCATCCTCAAATTCGTCTAAGCTTATGTCATGGGTCAACCTGAAAAATATGAAAACATTAGTAGTAGTAGTATTAGTCTACGATGAGATGAGAACTGGGCGATGGCGTGAAAATGTTGGCCAGTCATGTGATCTCTAGGTTTTGTGACAAAACACAAACATATCCTATCCATAAAACCAGACTCTCCTAAGTAACGCATACACTGATACTCCTACAAATAACAAACTGTTTTGTATAACGGTCTTTGAAGGGCCTAGATTGTGAATATTTTCCTGTTCATGGCGGTTTTTAGACCAATGAGCAACAACAGCGGGGAACAAAATCTGTACATAGTTTAGTTTCCTCTGTCCAGTCATCATGAAAACTCTATTTTCCATTATATTTACATTGAATCACAGATTTCATTTAAAAGATTCACCTGAATAACCCAAATCAACACACCGCACAAGCGCACGTGACACAAGATACACGACATGTAGATTGAAAAACGCATTTTTCATTGTCATAAGGACATTTCGATGAATGTTTGAAATGATTTTCAGATAATAAGGCCACCCCAGCAACGTTAACCCAAGTGCAGAATGCATGATGCTAAACGAAGTCTCTAAGAACCCCAGAATTTCACCACAGGATCTGCAGGTAATTCTTGCCATTCTTGCTGACATCAAAATGCATGCCTTTACCATTGGAAAGCAACTGCACAAAATTCAACCTACATGGGAGGTGCGCCATGAGGAAGCCCCTGCTGTCTGAAAAGATCATCAGGGCAAGACTAAAGTTTGCTAAAGAATATATAGGCAAGGACCAGGCCTTCTAGTTAGTTGTTTGGTCACAGTACCAGAAGCCATGTTTTTAACGAAAATCAACTGTAAAGCATGGTGGTGGAAATGTTATGGTTTGGGGCTGCTTTGCTACCTCAGAGCCTGGCCAACTTGCTATCATGAAATCGACTACGAATTCTCTTTCACACCAGAGACTGCCTGAGGAGAATGTGAGGCCATAAGAAAAAGTTGAAGTTGAAGAAGTGGACCTTTCAAACCCAAACATGCAGGAAAATCCAGCGAGGACTGAATCAAAAGCAAGAAATGGAAGGTTATGGAATGGCCTAGTTTCAATAGAGCTCAATCCCGCTGAAATGCTGTGGGGGCTGTACATGCAAGAAACCCCTCCAACACCACACAGCTGAAAGACTTCTGCACAGAGGGGTGGGCAAAGATTTCTCCCAGTACATGTCAGAGACTGGTAGACAGTTACAGGAAACACCCACATAAAGATGTTTCTGCCAAACCAGGCAAGACCAGCTATGGAAGTTCCTAATACAGGGGCCACGTCCGTCCATATGTACACAGGGTGATACACTTTGGGATTTGGAGTAACTCACTGAATCACGCTAAGAGCGACACCAGTGCGTTTCTGAACCAGTTTTAGATCTGGGTCTGTGTCACATCACACGCAGCAGATAGGGCTGGATGTTGTTAGTCTAGCGTGAAAATATTGAGTAATATATAGTCTTTTTTTTTTTGTGTGGGCTGTATTCAGCCTGCAGTTTGACACGAGTCCTAACATAATCCTAATATTTAAGAAATCAACCTCTCATAAAAATGGAACGAAGACGTTTAAAAACATTCCCAAAACAAACAGGTGGAGAATTATATATGCGGTTAGGCTTGGGATTTTTTGACTGATCAGCGTCATGAATGTAGTATATCCCCATACATGAGAAATGAAACAGACCTGCTGGAACACACACACACAGTTACGCAGCAACTAACCTATTTCTGCAGCAAGCCCGACCTTGTTGCTAAGAGAACTACTGCAACTGGACGGTTACTACTACATACTACAGTCAAATGTTTCTATATTGAAAATTCCAGCACATTTTAGAGTAATATAGCAAAAATAGATCATTAATCATGAATATTTCATATGAAATTTTAATCATAGGAGGGGTTGAGTGCCATGAGCAGACCCCCCCCCCCCACAGAGGTGAAATCAAGGCTACAAAACACTATTTAAGTGATTCATCTGACACCTGTCACCTCTAGTGCAATTCACACACACACACACACACACACGCACGCACACATGCAGGGTTACTCTCAGTCAAGGGGGTCCCTCAGCAATGCTAGAAAAACATTGTGTTGCCATCATTCCACACACACACACACACACGGTCACACAGCCTCATTTGTACCATTTCTCCCACTGATCCTCCATCCATCCCTCTCCTCCGTCCCCTGCTCTGTCGTTCATGCTGTGCAGCAGTGCAGCGGTGAAGAGAAGCCTGGTGTGAAGAGAAATCAGAGAAACGCAAGCATCTCGCTAGCCGCTAATCTAAACCGCGGCACAAAACACAGTGTGCGTCCTTTAACTATTATATAATCTCCTCTCTCTC
Organism: Ictalurus furcatus; assembly: GCF_023375685.1. NCBI lineage: Eukaryota > Metazoa > Chordata > Actinopteri > Siluriformes > Ictaluridae > Ictalurus > Ictalurus furcatus. Next base: position 2,079,364 of record NC_071264.1, on the reverse strand, counting down.
TCCGTCCGAGTAGTGACTGCAGCATCTCTCTCTGTCTCTGTCTCTCCCTGTGTGTGTGTGTGTGTCTCTCGCTCTTTCTCTCTGCTCTCCATTTGTCAAAACAAAGTGCTTAGGATTAATGATCCAGCTCCGGCTACCTTTCCTTTCCTCTCACTATGTCTCTCTCCCCTCCCACCTCTCTCTCTCTCTCTCTCTGAATCATGTGGAGGGCAATCATCAAGGGTGAGCGGAGCAGCTCGACAAGATGAAGGCAACATGGTTGTGCATGTGTTCATATCCTATTCATTGCCATCCTTCCCTGAGGAACGGCTGGGAGAGAGAAAAAAGGATAAAGCGGTTACTGAATGATCGAATCTGCGAACCAGAGGAGACCTTTTCATGAAGTTCGACATGAATTTTATTGGCAGTCGATTGGAAATCTTGCTGCTAGATCCCTATTCAACATCCACAATATTGTTCTTGACATTTCAGTACCGTTCGATCTACTGTATGTTCGAGTCGAAGCAACTGAAACACAATTTCAAGCCTGAAACGAGTACATGCGGCTAGAAACGGACTTCGTAATCGTATATTTCTTTAAAAACAGTCTAAGAAAGAGAAGTATAAATTACATTCGCATATATTCGAGATATTTTTATTTGTTCAGATATATTTTATATTTTAAGATCTTATTTATACATTTATATATTATATATACCATTTTCTTTACACCTCACTTAATTCACAGCTTCCATAATTGTGGCCTTTCAGGTGCAGTTACATTGTTAAATAATATATATTTTTATTGGCATAGACCAAAAAAAGTCTATTTTGCCTTTCGCTACTCATTTCAGCTTTGTGAGCTTTGACCTTTTATGGAATTTTGTGGGCGTCACTAAATGCAAATCAGCTGTGCCGTGTATTCGCCTGGTAACTTACGGTCGGCTGGCATTCATCGACATACACACACGCGAGTACGAAGAAAATCAATCAACGCTTCAAGTGTGAATGCGAAAAGCCACAAAACTTTCCTTTTGATTTCAGGGGGACTTTTCCATCTGAAGGATGTACACAGTGATATCAATCTTTTAACAATGCTATCAAACTGGATAGCAGGCACAACGACTGCAGTACAACATCGTCCACCGTCTTGTTTTTTTTCAGTCACGCGACTGAAAATACGGCATTAAAAAATAAATCTGTTTTCTCGGTCCACACTACAACATGAAAACGGCGTTTTCGAATTTACTGACAGAATAATTTTTTAAAAAACATGCGCTTTCCTTGTTGAATTACTTCTGCTGCCACGTGATTGGCTGATTAGATACAGTGGATGGTGAGTGTATGTAAATTATTACTAACTTGCTATTAAATAAGGCCGCTAGCTCTATCAGTAAATACACACGTGCATATGCAGTATGTAAATACCGCCATTTATTTTTCAATTAGTGTGTGGAATGTGATGGAATGGGAACACGCTCATATTACTGTGCAAAAAAATGAATAAATAGAAATCAGGAACATTTGCTGATCCTGCAGAGAAATCTCTATAAGAGGATCTGAACAGATGCTCAGGTTTGGGTGTAGACCAAGGGCATGGAGTGCACTTTTAAAGAGGTGGTTGGGGGGGATTTTGGCATATTATTATTACAGTAAGTCTGCAGTATTGTGGGAATTAATATTACATTTCAGTGTGGCACGCCCGTTAAACTGTCCTTTAATGGAAAGCAAACTGGGAGCATTTATTACAGCTAAACCCACGCTCTAGTAGATAATTCCTCTACTGCATGAACACACACACACACACACACAAACAGAACTCAGAGGGTATTTAGTATCAAGTCCACATTTCCTAGGCGCCCTAAAGTCACGTGCGCATTCATTTTTAGCTACTACGCATGTAAAGAACATTTTCCAAAGTTCCTCCTTTAGAACAGCTTTTCCGTGACATTATTAACGAAGACGTTGGCTGGACATCGAGCGAGAAGTGTCTGTTGTCCAGCACTGAATCTATGAGGCTAACAGCTTAGGTCTAGCTCACTAAAACAGTTCCCACTAAAACACGTCCTCCTGTCGTCTCAGGGAGTTCTTCCTCACCACCGTCGCTTTGGCTTGCTCGTTAGGGGTAAATTTATCCGTTTAAAATTCTGACCAGCATTACTGAAGAACGGGATTCGGTGTGAGAAGGATTCATGCCAAGGATTTCAGTGAGATAGATTTCCAACATTATTTATTTATTTATTTTTAAAGAGCGCCTGAGAACTTTATTTTAAGGTTTATTGACCTTAGAATTCTGGTAATATTTCCCATATTATGAACCGGTCTTTAACAATGATACTCTCTCAATGATATTTCCTGTAATAAATATGCACTTATGTGACTCACGAGTCTTAATGAGACCCGACCAGAAGGAAACCTCCGGCCAATTCCTGACAATTATTATTATTTATTTTTAAAGCGTCATTTAAAAATGTGCTGTATTTTATTTGGTTAATTCGACAGTTCCTGAGGTAGGATTATCTGCACAATGTTTTGTGGGAATCATGTGGGACTATGCTGCGTACCTTCATACATATAGATGATGTTTTTATGGTTAAAGCATGCTGTATACATATAGTAGTTATAACTGATCAGAACAGGTCTATTACAAGACTCTAATGTGTGTTTGCAGGACTTAATAATAATAATAATAATAATAATAAAGAAATATAGTGTTATGCATCAACCAGTACTTTTTATTAATAAAATACAATATTTAAACCGTTCAGTGTTATCTAAAATAAATAAATAAATGAATTAATAATAATAATAATAATAATTACACTGTAGTGTCTGATATTTTCGTTGACATTGTCATAAACAAATTATTGCCCAATTCTAGTATATACAGTTCTGAAACTTGTGCATTTAGGCTCTAAATTCTTTATTATTCTTAGTTTAAATGAAGAACTGTGGACTGAATCCCGGGTTATAAATGAGCAAGCAGGTACAGTGGTATCAACAAGCATCCTCTCTCCGTCTCCGAGAGTAAACACGGCGTCTGTACTCCAACGCGCTTCTGTTTATGAAGAAAAGAAGAAAACAAACCCGCCGCCATTTTGTGGCTAACTTTCCACCTTACCTGAGAGCGGCGGCTCGCGGCGGTGCGGCCCGGGAGGACTGTGCAGGAGTCGGGCTTTTCCTCTTCTCTCTCTCCGCCATTTCTTCTCCCGCCTCCTGTTTTCCCTTCATCAGCAGCGTTTCGAGGAGAGAAGCGGGGAGGTGTGCTGCGTAACGCCGCAGGGAGGGGCGCGGGTCCCCGGGGACAGATGACCGAGACCGGAGACCATCCGTGACTTTACACCCATCTATTACATGTTAGCAGTGCAGGGAAACACCGACATACACACTTTAACCGTTCAGTGTGCGTAAAAAGTCATGTGAACACGAAGAGAAATAAATTAATAAATTAGATATATTGCCAATAAAAAAGGTGACTTCATCCTCAGCAGGAGAGCCAGTGTATTTCAGTTTTCTGAAAAAGAGTGCACAGGAATAAAAAATGTTTTCCTCCACCTCTTGTTTTTTTTTTTTTTTTTGTATGCCGACTTTTATTATTACACCCAGTGTTCCCTGATTCTTTAAAAAAAAAAAAAAAAAAAAAAAAATGCTGTTCAGGTATGGGCTAAGATGTGGCGAACGTCCTCGGAAAGAGGCTCGAAGATGATGCTTTGGCCTAGGCGTGATCTAAAAAGAGAGCACAGCATGATACTGCTCAGACTCAGCGGTTTGGCAGAATCAGTACGATGCCCAGCATTCATCTGCAGAATCAGTACGATGCCCAGCGTTCATCTGCAGAATGCAGTACGATGCCCAGCGTTCATCTGCAGAATCCAGTACGATGCCCAGCGTTCATCTGCAGAATCCAGTACGATGCCCAGCGTTCATCTGCAGAATCCAGTACGATGCCCAGCGTTCATCTACAGAATTCAGTACGATGCCCAATAAGCACTTGCAGAATTCAGTATGAATTCAGTACAGAATTCTGCAAATGCAAATACCGAGCATAAGCATTTACAGTATTCAGTACAATGCCCAGAATGCATTTGCAAATACTGAGCATGCATTTGCAGAATTCGGCACAATGCCCAATAAGCACTTGCAAGTACAATGCCCAGTAAGCATTTACAGAATTCAGTACAATGCCCAGTAAGCATTTACAGAATTCAGAACAATGCCCAGTAAGCATTTACAGAATTCAGTACAATGCCCAGTAAGCATTTACAGAATTCAGAACAATGCCCAGTAAGCATTTACAGAATTCAGAACAATGCCCAGTAAGCATTTGCAGAATTCAGTACAATGCCCAGTAAGCATTTACAGAATTCAGTACAATGCCCCAGCATGCATCTGCAGAATTCAGTACAATGCCCCAGCACGCATCTGCAGAATTCAGTACAATGCCTGGCATTAATTTAAAAATACATAATTCAATGGGAATCTCTCCGGTCATACCCAGTCAGCTTCTGAGTCATTTTCCGTATTGAAGTGGACATCTGAAAGTAGTGTTATTGTGATCTCCAAGCTAGGCATCAAAAAGCATAATAAAGACAACTGCAGTTTTATTGATGCGTGCATGACGTCAAATGTGTGTGCGCTTGTGTGTGAATAAATAATAGACTAAAAAAGTGTGCAGTGAAACAAAAGTGGGACAGAATTAATTTTTTCTCTCTCCACGTCTCATTATATCGGTCTTGATCGTTTCAACTCGATTCCAACACACGGCATCAGCAACCTGATTTCTTCAGCGTGTCCAGTAAGACTTGAAGACTGCAATCTGACAGAGCACGGGGCAATTTCTCCATGAAGAACGGGCAAAAATGATCAGGATCCAGATGTGCAAAGTTGCAGGAGACATATCTCCGTAGACTTGCAGCTGTAATTGCAACCAAAGGTGTTTTTTTTTTTATTTTATTTTAATTATTATTGACTTATGAGGTCAATTTGCATTTATTATACAAGCCAGAAATGCCCGTTTTACTTTTTTTATTTTATCATTTGTATTACAAAACATTTCGCACCTTCAAAAAGTTAGACATATTGTTTAAACACCTAATTAAAGGTGCAGCTAGATTAGACCTTCCTCCCCTCCCAGGATTAGACCTCTAACAGTTAAGTAGATGGGTTTGACATTTGTTTGTGCCTTGCCCAGAGCTGTTAATTAGCTGAGGAGTTTAACCAGATGAGCTGGGACAGTGGTCCTAGGGTCCAGGAGCGGGATGGATAAAATAAAAAGAAAGAAAACGTGATTGTCATCAAAGGGTGCACTCATTTAAATACGGAATCACATCTTTTAGTGTCTTCATGAAAAAAAAAAAAAAAAAAACACACAGCATCTAAGCTACACATTATTTGCAAATAAAAAGTCATTTACACGAACACATATTTAACCACATCATATCCCTACATTCAGAGCAGATGATAAAAATAAACCTCAAATAAGGAACAAAATCTTAACATATAACGTCTCACACATTCATCAAACCTTTAAGTCCGTAAGAGCACAGTGTGCATGTATATTCTCAGAGGTTCAAGAGAGCACGACTGCGTCCGAAACGGCGTGTTTACCTGCTATATAGTAGGTGAAATACATGTATCTCAGCTACTATACAGTAGGTAAGTACGTGGTTTGGGACGCAGCCCACGGCTTCAAGCAGTCGTCTATTTGCATGTACAGCACGACAAATAATTAAGCACACTTGAAGCTTTTGTAAGATTAAAAATGAAACAAAGACCAACTGTACGTCGATACGTGGAATTCTGGAGGGACGCCGGACGGCGTGGCGCGGGGAAGGTAATGACGTGTGCTGTTAATCCATCTGTGTTCTATACCATAAAACGGTTACATGAAAGGAAAATTCTAAAAGCGACTCATGTAAACACCTTAATCACAATATTGTCTTATTCAGAATAAGGTCAATAATTAGATTACTGCTGTCCATGTAAACGTAATCAGTGTTTTGGGAGTGTATACACTATCAGTACTCTCGATCTCTTTAAACCTGAAAAAAAAGACCTAACAAGACCTGTTCCAGTAAATCAGATATTATCAGTCCCAATATTATATATAAATATTATATTATATAAGTATATAAATACTTTTTATTCTTCTATCCTTTAGTCCAGTGTATCATATTTAAAAAAAAAAAACCTTTTCAGTCTTCATACCCCTGTGTCTGGTTTAGTTTTCTCTGCTGTTACTGGAGTCTCCTGACTCGTGCTTCCTTTCTTCATCTCAAGTCCTTTGACCCAGGTGTAGGCGAACGAGCCTCCCAGGACCATCATGTTGCTGCTCCACCACAGCCAACTCTTGTGCGAGTGCTCGAGCGCGACAGCGATGACGGTCTGCGCGCACGCCTTCGCCGTTCCCGACACGTTGTGTGTCAGAGGGCTGGTGAATTTAATCTGCAGGCCTGTCACGTAGCCAATAGCAAAGCCAAAGAAGCCCCCAAGCACCATCATGCCCCAGAAATGGCCGTCCGAGACGCGGCTGAAGCTCAAGACACGCGGCAGCTCTCCGAATATGGTGATCAGAGGGAGGAAGAGGACACATGCATTCAGGTTGTTATAGTACGACAGCTTCCAGATGCTTCCATCCACCACGGGCATCACCTTCTTGGTGAAAATGGCGTTTAAGGAGACGCATGCGCTGGCCAGGACCCCGTATACCACCCCGATCCAGGAGAGGGAGCCAGCGGCGTCTTCCTGATCCACACCGAGCCAAAAACCACCTGAGAAAGAACATCACACATCATTACACTCACACTGAAGCAGTGACACTCTTCTAACCTGACAGCTGTGTCCTAACAGGTACAGGTACCGTTCCCGTGGAAAAAGCCATTCAACACTTTCTGCCCATACATCTTATTTTTTGAGTCTGGTTAGTGTCTTAACTCAACGTGTTGTGTTAAAAGAAAGCTTTGCGCCGCACCGTACTCAGGTTTTGTCTGTGTTTTGGTGTCACTGCATAGTCTCGTTAGTACAAAGCGCTTCCTGATTCCAGTCATCTATAGCACTGAGAAACGACCTCTACCTAAACCTAGACCAATGCAGCAGCGCTTTAGTCCTTTACTCTGACAGATATGCTCCCAAAACTTCAAGTGATGCCCCTCCCCCTGTGACATCACTACCTTTTCACGGAAATAGAGACAATGCCAGCCTAAAGTTATTACCAGCATCAGAGAACACATGACAGTTTAGACATATTCAGCACTTCGGGGGGGGGGGGGGGGTGGATCCAGGTGACGTGTAAATGAACTTACCCAGAATGACGCCACAACACAGCATCGCGTACAGTGACGTGGTCTGTTTGAGGATGACGTAACTCAGCAGGACGTTGAACACCGTGCTCAGTGACCGTCCCACCGTGTAGAAGGCGACCCCCACGTGTTTCAGGCACAGGTTATTAAACGCGATCATGGCGACGAACACAACAGAGAGGGGTAAAATCTGCAAGGACACGTTCAGGTCGACTTTCAATGAGGGGAAGTCCGCACACAGCGGCTTCACCAAGGACACCAGGCTTATGATCCAGCACAGCCCCACGCTCACCACGCACTGGATCCACGTGACAAACAGAGGCGCGTCCAGCTCTTTACTGTCCAGCAGATGGTTGTTGACGAAGACCATGGTGATGGACACAAACCAGTACAAAGCCACCACAAACGCGATCTTTATCGCCCGCAGGAGAAATAGCTCATCTTTGCCATCCTGCTTCGTGGGATCGGAGTTTCTCAGGGCCATCTGTAAAATCCTGGAGCGTTTCAGCTGCGTCCTGTTAATGGTCATGGCACAGAGGAACAACACATTCAGGATCAAACGCTCAAACAAGTCGCTTTAAAGGGCGACGGATTATAAAGTTATAATTATCTGTGCTGCATCATGGTGATAAATGTCCCCAGAAAGTTTTTGTTGTGGCCCATTGTACCAAAATAAAAACATAGATATATAAAGCAGATATTTAAATCACATAAAAATACACATCCTGCTCCAGTATTCCGGGTGCACTTCCGGTATCCTGAGGACCCTTAGGTAGCTTCATGTCCGCCTGACTTAAAGTCATACCGCTTCAACATACATTATGTGCAACACTGTTAAATACACACACACACACACACACACACACACACACATATATATATATATAACATAACTCGGTGATGCAGTTTGCGTTTATTAAAATTCACACAACCGGGCTAATCTTAAATAAATAAACAAACAGGCACATGAACGTCTTACTGGTTGGTTGGTTTTGACGCATGCGCAGTAACGCCGCCAGGTATTTCCTTAAAGCAGTACTAAGCATTAATAACGCGTTTCTTATTTAACACGACGGGTACACAGCAAGAATTAACTTTAATAATAATAATAATAATAATTATTATTATTATTATAATTATATATATTTAAATTATCAATAAAACAAATGCGAGCTATGGATATTTATTTTTATCTCTGCCAAGTAAGCACTTGTACAGCAGTAGTAACACTAATCCACGTGTAAGAAAACACTCCACTCCAACCCTCCACTTTACATCACTTAATTATCTGCACTTGCTTGATATGAAATAAGAGAATTAATTCATGGAAAAAAGGAAAATAAGGGTTTATCTTACTCGATTGTTCACGCAATGATAAGCTGCCTTCCAAGTTTCTCTGTCTGTGTCAAACAAGGAAGTGATTTTAATATTTAAACTCCTCCTGCAGATAGCAGCCAAGTGTATGAGGGACCAAACCTGCAGAAATTAATAAAAGAAAAAAAAAAGATATATATAGAGAGAGAGGGGGGGGGGGGGATAATAGTAAAATAAATAAAGGAATAAATGACGATAAAATAAATATAATTTATTTTTTAATTCAATTCAATCCCAAATTTTTTTTTGTATTACTTTTTTCTTTCATTTATTATTTTCTGTGTTTATTTTTTAATGTATGTTTACTCTTTTTAACTTTTATTTACTCATTCTTTTATTATTTTTTTAAAAAAATTTTCTCTGAAAACTCTAGAGATCACTATCGCTTAGTTAGACCTGACGCGCTTATATATATATATATATATATATATATATATATATATATATATATATATATATATATATATATATATATATTTGTAGGTTTGGTCCTCCATACAGATAGCAGCCAGGTAACCGCAAGAAGACCAACCTAAAACTGGCTTTTCCTGACAGGTCACATGTGCAGATGAGAATCCTGCAATGAAAACAATAACCTCTGGGACATTCACATCAACAGCAAGAGCAGAGGACTATCTGCATGCATGTTGTGACCTCGCACATATATACCATACTAAACATGTCAGTCAATCACAGTATAAAAACCAGATGTTCCTTGATCCGGATGTCGGACACAAGCTTGAGAGGTGATCTTCTGATAACGGAGAAGAAAGGAAAGCGTTTTCTCTAATACATAAATTCATATTTGGTGTACCAAGAAACGTAAATATGTGATTCTGATCAAATGATGGAGCACGTGTAGTTCATTCCTGCAGCTCATTTAATGTTGCTGTAGGTCTCTTGGCGGCCTCCTTGGTAAGTTTTTGTCTTGTCAATATCAGAGGGACGTCCTGTTCTTGGTGATGTCACTGTGGTGCACCATTTGCTTCGCTTGTTCATGATGGCCCTCACGGTACATCTAATGTTTTGGGACACTTTTATACCCCTGTCCTGAACAATAGTGAGACAGTGAGATCCCTTACATGCTTTCTAAGCTTTTTGTGGAGTATTGCTTCAGCAGCTGGATGAAACCAAGAAGCTGATGTTTATTTGGGGTTAATCAGAATCACTTCAGCTATTATCATTACTCTGGACCATGAGTTTGAATGTGAATGGTTCATTCTGAGCACATAACCTTTTCAAGAGAGTCATAAAGATGACTTTGTCTCTGCTCTGTTTAAACTTCAGACACACCTCGGGAGTTAAACATTATCTTGTGCTCTTTATTACACAGTCAGGTGTGTCTGGAACAGGATATAATCCGATCAGACGCAGTTGGGCGTGCACCATGTTTTCTTAGCTTTGTTGTCTTTGCGCCATCACGGTGCCTTGAGGTTTTCATCTTGTTCAGTCATTAACTAGCTTATTTGTTCATCAGCTGAGCAACAGGCGTTCAAAGGACTTTAACTGCTGAGCAGCCAGAACATCCAAACCACTCAACGTTAAGTGGCGAAAGTTTTGAGGACACTGTTGCTAGGGAACTGAAACATATGGATCCCAAACATACAATAAAAACATTTATTGGAAAATGGAGCATGTTGGATGCAAACTAATGACCTTACGGTCAATACAGAGCTTTAAAATCTAAGCGTTTCCACCATGTTGACTGGGTTATCATGAGTCTGTCAAAAAAAATGGCAAAAGCTAAGCAGTTACTCTCCTCCTCTACATTAAACTAACCAGGTATCTAGTTGCTCCTGCGTTATGTGGCCAAAAGTTTGTGGACACCTGACCGTCACATCACACCCATATGTGCTTGTTGAACATTCCATTTCAAATGTATTCCCACTTTGCTGTTATAATAATAATAATAATAATAATAATAATAATAATAAGCTCCAGTCTTCTGTGAAGGCTTTCCACTGAATTTTTGAAGCGTGGCTGTGGGGATTTGTGCTCATTCAGTGTAAAAGCATTATGACGTAAGGAGAATCTCAATTCAATTCAATTTTATTTGTGTAGCGCTTTTAACAACAGACATTGTCTCAAAGCAGCTTTACAGAAACATATAAACACAGGATGGAGATTTTAAGTGTGCGAATTTATCCCTATTGAGCGAGCCGGTGGTGACGGTGGTGAGGAAAAACTCCCTGAGATGATACGAGGAAGAAACCTTGAGAGGAACCAGACTCAGAAGGGAACCCGTCCTCATCTGGGTCACGACGGATAGTGTGAAAGTAAAAGAAAGTTCATGATGGTTTTATATGAAGTCTGTTTGTTGAACTAGTCCACTGTTCACTAAAGGAGACCTGAGTGGAGAACTGCATGTGGTAATTGCAGTCCCGGGGCCTCAGAAGCAGTCCCAGCAACTGTAGTCCCAGCAACCACAGCGGGAATGTCCATCTGGAATTTGGAGTTGATGAGAGCTCCATCCAGAGGTACAATCTCTGACCTAACAGTGATAAGGTCGCAGGGCGGTTTCCACACTAAACCCGAACCGACAACGCTGCATTTCTTTTCCTGAATTTCGAACATTAAGATATTTAAGCGGCGAGTTGTTGTTGTTGCTTTTGGACAACCAGCAGGTGGCAGTGTGTTCCGGTTCGTGTCCGTGAACATTAAAGAAGAAGAAGAGCGTCAGGAAAAACAGTGAAAACGCGAATCATATTTTTGCTTAGCTTTTGATTAACTTCGCGCAACATGGCGACCACGATCAGCACTCAGCGAGGACAGGTGAGTGAGTAGATGTATCCCCAAATTTGCTGGAACTCAAAGAATTAAAAAAAGAACAGAAAACGGAGCTGTATATACAGTGATAGATAAGCTGGCTTCTGATTCTTCCTCGGTCAGGTTTTTTTTTCCTCAACCGTATTCACACAAATCCCACCTCCTTCGCTAGGATTGGCTAGTCCTCTTCCTGTCCAGCGCTCCGGTTGGGTAGTGGTCCATTTCCGCAAGCACTGCGCCAATCAGCAGAATTTGTCAGAATGCGGGTGGGAAGAAATACTTAATCGTATTTCGTAACGTTATCCAAACCTTGTACCATTGCTGTTACTACTGATAAAAACATATGTGTACCTCCTGATGTGTTTATCGTGGAACAGAATGATTTCTACACGCTGTCAATAAGCTGTTGAGCTGCTGGTGTTGTGTAATAGTAAACACATATATGATTAGTTTTGTTTGTTTCCCCCTAGATGCTTTCATAGAATTAATATAATTTCAGCAAAATAAGACATTTTGGGAATCATCTTAAGCCTTTCAGTGTAATTTTAAACCCGGCTGGCAGCTTTGTTTGTTTGTTTGTTTGTTTGTTTGTTTGTGGTCTTCTGCTTGTTGTCAGGAGTTGAAGCGTTTCGCATGCTGAGATGCTTTTCTGCTCACCCCGGTTGTAAAGAGTGGTTATTTGAGGCACTGTAGTCCAGGGGTTCCCAAACTTTTCCAGGGCAAGGCCCCTCAAATGGCATTAACGTTTGACCGAGGCCCCCCTTTTGCAAGATGTCTTTAAAACAAATAAAAAAATGCAGACTTCTGAATATATCCCCCTTTTTTACATTGATGTAGCAGAGACATTGTGCGAGCTGTGAGGAAAAACCCAAAAACAACAGTCCGTGACATCACCGACAACCTCCACAGGGCAGGGGTGACGGTATGTCAATCCACCGCTCGAAGAAGACTTCGAGAGCAGAAATATACCACAAGATGCAGACCACTCATCAGCAGTAAGAATCAGAAAGCCAGATTTGAATTCGCAAAGAAATACACAAGTTCTCTAACCGAGAAGAACCTCTACCAAAGTGTGCAGAAAGAACATCTGTGAAGCATGGTGGAGGTAGCGTCATGGCTCGGGCTTGCATGGCTGCTTCTGGAACATTCTCACTAATCTTTACTGATGGTGGAGCTCATGAAGGTAGCAGCAGAGTGACTTCAGACGTCTACAGGAACACTTTGTCTTCCGGTTTTGTTTCCCACAGGATGAGGATGTACTTGTGTTGGCGCGGTGTGAGACGGTGGTGCGGGTTCAGTAATAAAGCAGTCAGACGAAGGTTTATGATACGAATCGCTACTCAAAATAAATAACTCTCCACATTTCAGCAGAAATAACTACTAAGAAATAAAGAACTCTCCATTTTCGGAATTTATCAAAGAACAAAACACCGGCTCTAATTTTTGATGAACGTGTCAAAATAAATGACTGTTTTAAATAACTTATATAATTAAATATAAATATAATAACATTAATATTATACAAGTAACTATTTTTATATATTATATATAACTGCAATAAAAGCCTGGAAAAGCATCACAAAAGAAGAAACCAGCAATTTGGTGATGTCACTTAGTCTCAGACATGCACCCGAATATTACGTGTTATCTACTTCAACACTCGTCTGTTCCTATACTTTTGCTCGTGTAAAAATCGGCTGGTCCGATAGGTTTTAATGTTGCGTAACAGGAAAGAAAAGCTGAAAATCCTCGATCCCAGACGTCTTCGGTGCACCGTACAGCACGCAGAAATGAATCGCCGTTCCGATAGTTTCGGAGCAGACTGTAGCTGTCCTTAATAACGTCTTTTGGTGGAAAAAAAAGAAACGGGAACTTTTTGAGGTTAATCACGGCAGATCCGTCTTCACGTAACTATTTTTGTTATGAGTGTAATTATATCGTGTGTAGTTGCGTCACGTCGAGAGGAGAACAACAGCATGAGGTCATGGTGAATGCCTGTGAATCGCGTAACTAGACTAGTCCTGTACGTGCACGTCGGTACGACACGCCTACTCGAAGTGATTTTATACACGAGAGGGAAAACAGGAAAGGCAGCAGTATGCACCGCGTCCATGAGCGAACGCTACGACACCACGTCTGAGCTCTGATCGTGCCGCTTAACATCATGGTATGGTTAAACTGATCTGACTGTAACGGTGTGTGTGTGTTTGTTTCTGTTTATTGTGACTGCAGTCACCTTCTCAGGAGATCAGATCTCAGGAGATCAGAGTGCATGGGTCAGAACATGTTGTTGTTGTTGTTGTTGTTGTTGTCGTTGTTGTAATGTTATCAACTGTACTGTATTTGACCTCTCCGGTCCCGCGTGTGTGCGCTCTGTGTCCAGGTGTACATTGGAGAGCTTCCAACAGACTTCCTGAGGATCACGCCGACGGTCCAGCAGCAGCAGGTGCAGATGGACGCCCATGCGGCGCAGCAGCTGCAGTACGGAGGCGGCCTCGGCTCCATGGGTCGGATCAGCATCACAGTAGTTCAGGTGCACCACCGTGACTTTTGAGTTTGTAGCGTGACCGATTTACACGTGTGTACCCTTCACGAATTAGCCACATACAGTTACAGCAATCACTGAGGGTTATTTATCAAGACTGAATATGTGCGTAAGCTTTTTTTTTTTTTTAAGAAATTTGAATAACCTGCATGCATACAATTTCTTACTGGAGTAAACAAATATGTTGCTGAAGAAAAACGAATGTCCTGTAACTTGTCCAGTACAGCACACGTTAGCGTTCATGAGTCTTGTAGTTTGTTCCAGTACTACACTTGATCAGCGGAATGAATACGTTTAGGACAGAAACGAAGGGGAGCATTCGGTGCTGGATACTGAATACTGAAGTAAACCAGTCGTTCTGGTGGACACCAATGTGGAATGCACCGTGCGTCACTGAGAGAGAGAGAGAGATGACATTTAAAAATCAATATACCTTTCTCATGAACATCTTTCTTATCTGGGCGGGACAGGAATGTGTGACTTTTGAGTCACATGTTTAGCCCCATGTTTTGACGTGTTCTGTCTGTACGTGTGTGTTTTTTTTTTTATATTGGACATAATGGCTCGTCACGTTTCAGAAGGGGAGATGAAACGACGACAGTCAACCATTAAACCTTACGTTTCATGTCACATGACACCGATGTTAAGTATAACTCGGGTCTAAACGCAGTATGAGGCTCAATAGCGGATTTTAAAACGAAACAAGATGGAGATTTACAAGATTCGTAAAGAATAAGGGGTTTTATAAAAGGAATGTCGGTTAAATAATGAATACAGGGACAATACTGCACATACTGTTTGTATGATCTGATTTTAAATAGTTCGAGTTGTCATGTGAGCAGCACGTATATAATGTGTAATATAAAGCTGTTACCAGATAAAGACGTCCTATTATTTTAGCACCACCAGTGTGTAGGATCCACCTGGGTGATGCGGCGGCAGCCATAGTGCGCCAGAACGCCCACCACACACCAGCTAATGGTGGAGAGGAGAGGAGAGTGATGTAGCCAATTCAGAGATGGGGGATTATTAGGGGGCTGACGACCACCCAAACCAACAAAGGAACGGCTTAACCAAATGAAGATGAATGTTTTTCAAAGGCCTAGTTAAAGCTCAGACCTGAATCCAACGCTAAAATCTGTGGGGTGACGTGAAGCGGGCTGTGCCCAGGAGATGCACTCATTATTGAATGGACCTTGAATGTTTTCACATGAAAGAATGGGGAAAATATCGCCAAGTCAGGATGCGCCACACTGATAGACCCTTCCCCAAAAAGACTGGGCGGTGTAATACAAGCCAAAGCCGCTTCAACAAAGTATAAACAAAGTTTGATGACTGATTTACTGAGACCTCGAGTTTCCCATTATTATATTACTGATGTGCGTGTAGACACGGTGGATGAATTATTGCTAAAATCACTTCTTTTTTTTTTTTCTTTTCTTTTTTTTTTTTTTTTTGCAGTTATCAGATACCCAATAATTGGGATGATGTAATTACCACAACCACGTTGTAAGTTTTATGTGGCTTTCATTTCAGATGAGTAGAATTACGAACTATTAACCACGAAGTTCGAGTCAGCACAAACGTCTCCAGATCTCCAGAGTAAACAAGTAATACGAGTAACAGATGACCTTTAGATAGCTTTGTAAACTGTGTGAAATCGGTAGGATCTGGGTGGATCGAGAATGTCCAACAGCTGAGTCACACATTTCATCCATTGCTACATTTAACCCTCATGTTTTATAATTAGGTTTGCTTGTTTTATAAGGGTGTGTGTGTTTAATACTTAAAATACTATTATTTCACAATTATAAAAAAAGGCCATCTCTCATCTTGCGTGTTCTCGACCTAACAGCCCGCACTTCACCTAATAGGCCTGTAGGAGGCCGCTTGACTTCGTTTAACCAACTTCCAACGTTTCATCAAACGGTAAATCAATACAAGATGGAGTACGCAAGTGAGAGTAAACTGAACACTACTTGCGTTAATACGACTTCCAAATGTGCAAATTCGTCAGACTGGAAGGAACATTATGAACGGGGTTTATTTTTCTTTTTTTTTTTTTCTTTTATCCATTTCACCTTTGTTAAAAATAAACGAAAACAGACCAGCTATGTAGTTTTCAACCGCTTTATGAATTAGACCGGGGAATTACCACTCTGCTCCATGTTGTCTGATGACATTTGAGCTTGGTTTCATGACAAACGGGCATCGATCATGAATTATGTAATACTTTACAACATGTAGAGTTTTGATTGAATTGACACACTAGCTTTCGTGATCGTTTTGATTGATTCCCTCCAACCCCCCCCCCCCCCCCCCCCCCCCCACTGAAAGGGCCGCATATGGGCATAGGTTCCCGACCCCTGCTTTAAACAGTAGCACCGTGTTGTCTTATACAGTATGTGTTGGAAATGGAGTTCCTCTTTGTTTTCCAGGCGAAGTTGGCTAAGAACTATGGCATGACGCGCATGGACCCGTACTGCAGAATTCGGCTCGGCTACACCGTGTACGAAACTCCTACGGCACATAATGGAGCGAAGAACCCGCGCTGGAACAAAGTGATTCAGTGCCCGTTGCCTCCTGCGGTCGACTCCTTCTACCTGGAAATCTTTGATGAGGTTCAGTCTATGATTAATATAGTCAATAGGAGTAAGAGTTATTGCAACAGCGAAAAGGTTAATACTACTGATTTTCACATTACAACAGTTGACTAACCTTTTGTGTTAAACAACTTAAAACATGGCACCTTTTGTTTGAATCCACCCATTTTTCTTTTCAAGTGATCAAAAATAGGGATTTCTTGCTGTCCAGGTGTGCTCTGTTAAATCAGTTGTTTAAAAAAAAATGAATAGCTCTGGTCTGAGCCCTGGGATTCACCTGTGAAGACGTATTTGTTGGGGGGAAAAAGGATAAACCAACATGAAGACCAGAGAGCCGTCTGTGGAAGAAAAGCAAGCCATTTTGAAGCTGAGAAAAAAGGAAGAATGTATGAGTCATTGCACAAGCATTTCAATACAACAATTTGGAATGTCCTGAAAAGGAAAGAAACCACTGGTGTACTAACAATCAGACTCGAGAACGGGTCATTCAAGGAAAACAGCAGCATTGATGACAAACTTTGTGAGAGTTGGGAAGAAAAAACCCCAAAAACAGCAGTCAGTGACATCACTAACAACTTCCACAGAGCAGGTTTGAAGGTAGGTGAAGGTATTGCAATCCACCATTCGAGAGCAGAAATATCGAGGACGTACCACAAGATGCAGACCACTCATCAGCAGTAAGAATCAGAAAGCCAGATTGGAATTTGCAAAAAAAAAAAGTAGAGAGATCCACAAAAGTTCTGGAACCAGGATGAACCTCTATCAAAGTGATAGAAAGGTCAAAGTGTGGAGAAAGAAAGGATCTGCTAATGATCCAAACATACAAGCTTATCTGTGAAACATGGTGGAGGTAGTGTCATGGCTCGGGCTTGCGTGGCTGCTTCTGGAACATTCTCACTAATCTTTATTGATGATGAACTCATGATGGTATCAGCAGAATGAATTCAGAAGTCTACAGGAACATCCTGTCTGCAGATTTACAGAGAAATGCATCTGAATGAATCAGGAGGAACTTCATCATGCAGCAAGACAACGATCCAAAACACACTTCCACCTCAACACAGGACTTCATCAGGGGGCAAAAGTGGAAGGTTTAGACTGGACAAGTCCATCACCAGACCTTCACCCAACTGATCAGCATCTCACCTCCTGAAGAGGAGACTGAAGGGAGAAACCCCCCGAAACAAACAACTACTGAAAGAAGCTGCGGGAAAATCCTGGAGAAGCTTCACAGAAGGGCTGCAGGCTTGATGCAGTTATTGCAACCAAATATTAAATGTTACTTACTTTAATTTACCTCAAGACTTATCTGTTCCTATACTTTTGCTCGCATAAAAATTGGGTCGTCTGATACAAAAGGTTTTATGTTGTTGTTGTTTAACACGTCCTCAGCTTGCCTCGTGTCTTCTTTTAAATAAAAAAAAAAAAATGAAAAAGTAGGTATTTAAACGTTAACTCCTATTTTTTTGTTGTTGTTGTTTTTAGAGGGCGTTTTCTATGGATGATCGCATCGCCTGGACTCACGTGACTATCCCGGAGAGTTTGAGGGAAGGCAGCATCGTTGACGAGTGGTATAGCCTGAGTGGAAGACAAGGAGACGATAAAGAAGGCATGATTAACCTCGTCATGTCCTACTCTGTGAGTTTGAGCTAAAACACAAATTTACACACATACCCACACACACACACACACACACACATACCCACACACATACCCACACACATACCCACACATATACACACACATATACACATACACATACCCACACACATAGACACACACACACCCCCCCCCCCCCACACACACACACACAATAAGGCAAATCAAATACATTATATTGCAACGAATTGTGTCCCCAGTATGCTTTTCTATGAGTACTGAGAGTGAGCGTCAGCACCTTTCAGACCTGTATCTGCAGCATTTCCTGGTGTGTTTTATTAATGTCCTACTGTTCTCAAACATGCATACATTCATATATACATGTATACATTTTACAAATACGAAATAAACAATAGAACGTATGCAAAACGTCTATCAAACAAATACATGGTTTTGCAAATGCGTAATGCAGATGTGTTTTATGCAAAGTAGGGAAATAAAGCAAGATTTGAAAACGGCTTACAGATACATTGCACATTGTTCCATTTGTGGGGTTTTTTTTTTTCTTTTGGCATGATTTATTATCTCTTAGGCGAAATGGGCTTTTAAACTGTAGGGTTATATTCGGGATTACGAGGTATTATGGGATTATGCATCACTAGTACAGAACGCTAACCAGAGCACTGTGCACGAATATTGATAAATAGGCAGTAATTGTTCAGTTCTGTCATCGTTTGACCGCATGTCTCGTGTGTGTGTGTGTGTGTGTGTGTGTGTGTGTGTGTGTGTGTGTGTGTGTGTGTGTGCGCGCTACGTTAGAAGGTTAATAGTGAAAATATAAAACGTAAAAGGTGCTTCACGAAGCTTCATACACTTGAATATAAACTGCGCTTCAGACCGGCTCGTTTCCCAAATCGAATTCTACACGTATAGAAGCGCTTTACTTGATTTGATTGTGTTTTTCTCTCTCCTTTTCTTTACGCGATGTAGTCGGTGCCAGCGGGAATGATCATGCCGTCCCAGCCTGTGGTCCTGATGCCCACCGTTTACCAGCAGGGCGTCGGCTACGTTCCCATTGCAGGTATGAACTAATTATCGGCTTTATTATACGATTATACGAGCGGCCTGATATTCCAGTGAGCAAACTTGAAGGAAGCAGACCTAACCACAGCAGGGATGAATCAGGAGTGTTTAACTCTACAGTTATTGATTTATCCCAGCAGGCTCCACTCCGGAGGTAAACGTTCGCTCTCCTGGATGGCTGATTATGACCGACATCTGAGCACCATTCTTCAGACCCTTTTCTAAATAATAATAATAATAATAATAATAATAATAATTATTATTATTATTATTATTATTATTATTATTATTATTATTTAATTTAAAGCACTCTTAGAGTTATGCCCTCTCACGTGGAAGTGTTCCAGCATGCAGTAATGCTCTGAGACACCTCAGACGTTTCACAAGGTTTCATCCACCCATGACTACATTTATCTACAAAAATGCTTGGAATGAACGCTGTGATGGAAAGAAAAGATCTGCATGGAAATATTATCCGTAGCCACTTCCACTTCTCTCCGCCTTTTCTTTTATTATAGTTAAAGATGATTGTAATACACTCTGTAATTCTTTTCCCAGGCATGCCAGGTGTTTATAACCAGGGGGTGATGCCCATGGGGATGCCTGTCAGCACCCCTCACAGTGCCCCCTACAGTGAGGAGGATCTGCAGGCCCTGAGCGACATGTTCCCTAACCTGGATAAGGAAGTGATCCGCAGCGTGATGGATGCGCAGCAGGGCAACAAGGACGCTGCCATTAATTCGCTGTTGCAGATGGCTGAGGAGGTCTGATCGTGTTGTAAATGCACACAAGGCACTCAGTGGGTACACAAAAAGGCCACTAAAATCGTTCACCAACAGAAGGATTGTGTTCTGTGTTCTCTTCACTTGTCCATCACGTCAACATGAAGCCGCAGCATCACTGGATTCTATATTCACTGTTAAAATGACTCGCTGATGCTTTTGCTCTGAAGATAATCATGTTTTGGCTCCATTCTATATTTTGCAGCTTTATCGTTCAGTATTTTATTAATTTTAATTTTATGTAGTCTGGCTTTTGCCATGTCTCCACTGAGAGCTTTCTGTCTCATATAATATAAATAAATATATATATATATATATATATATCAAATGGGTTGTAATATATTCTGAAGATGATATTTAGAGATATTTAGAGCAGGTCTAACGATAACAGCTGATTTTATTTATTTTTTTTTTATTTTTTTTTTTTTCAAATATCATCCGGTTATTAAAAAATTCAACGATGTTTTGCATATTTTAAGCAGATTACATCAGCGATGCCACTGTTGCTCTCTTGCCTTGGGTTTGGATGCATGGCCACTTAAGCCTTGAGTCTTTTTAATTCATTTACAGTATAATAAAGCAAAACATTCTAAACACAATTGGATCACTGATCGTAGCGCATCACAGTTTTTTTTATCACACCAGAATAATTAATACATTATTGTAATCATTTCTAAATTTGCCACGGACCATTTTTAGATCCAAATTGTGAATCAGGAAGAATCATTATTGTACGGTCTCAGAGAGAACTCTGTTTCCCTGCAGTTCCTTGCTGTGTTATGAGTGTGAAATTAGACCACCTGCAATGCCAAAGGTTTCCTGTTATGGAGTTTAAAGTAGTCGGACCTCAGTGATAGTTTAACGTTAAACTATTCAACTGCTACCTTAAATTAAGTTTGTTTGTGAACTCGTGCGAGCATCTTGATGTGCGATTAGCACGTATTTTGCGAGTGCCTGTATCTTGTACAACAACAAAAATAATAATTGAAAAGAGAGCGTGTAGTCAACCCTCTTGGCCTCCAGACGTCTGTCAGAAATGTCAAAAAATTAGAAAGAATTAGGCCGCGATCTTTCAAATCCACCGAACGTCGTCTTGTTGAACATACGTTAAAAGCCTTTTGTTTTGTCAGAAGGGTGTACAAACTTTTGCACTCGGGTGTATGTTTTTATCGATTCATTTCACAGGCACTCGCAAAACGAATGCTAAAAGCACACTGGTTGTATATATAACAAACATGTTTACCCACAATTCCATGCTCAGTGAAATTAGATGCACACACAATACATGCCAAAGGTTTTGTTTGAAAGCTCATTTAGATTTTTTTTTTTTCTTTTCTGATGTTTCCCTTTGACTTGAAGACAAACGAATATTTGCGAGGTCAGCATTATTGCTCATTAATGTTCATGTTTCGTTATTATTATTTTCATTAAAAAAATAAAAATCTCACAGCAGATGTTGCGATATTCCTGGAACGTTTGGAAGTTCTCAACGTAATCGGATCTTTTCCAAAGCGGTGCCCTCGCCTGCCTTACGAATGCAAAGCCGAATGCAAGACTTATAATCTTAACCGTGTCTCGTGTTCTGCATATACGTATCAAATTGCACGTGGAGATCAACCACGGATTTCTTACAGAAAGAGTCGAATCGATATTTAAATCGGGCTTGCTTAATTATTTCTTAACGTGGTCTTAGCTCACTAAAATGCTTAATGCGGGTTGTTGTTGTTGTTGTTTTTGTTTTGATTAATCATGGATAACCGTGTATTTATTAGTCTCTTAGCGAGGATGTTAAATTCCTATCTTATGTGTCCGCTCATGCAAAGAGCAGTGATGTTGAACTCTTTGGCACTTTACTTTCTGAACTGTATGATTTTTTTTGTTTGTTTTAAGTTGAACAGTATACACAATAAAACAAAACTATTCTCGTCTTCATTTGTTTGTTGTTTGTGTAAATCAATCCACAGACGTCATTCTCTGCGTCCGAATCAACCAGGTCAGGTTGGAAAAAGTCTCAGAAACGGCATTCCCCGGAAAGCAAGCGCTGAGTCAGGTTATCGCTATGCTTTATGTAGAAAACGTTATCGCATGTGGGTGTCTCGGCTTGTCTCACAGGTTTACAGGAGTCTTTGTAGTTGATAAAGTGCTGCATTGTATTGAGTTTCAGGTAAAACCGGTATCTGCAGTGTTTAGAAGAAAGCTGCTTAAGAAAGGATTGCTGGCAGGGTGTGCCAGTGTGCTGCTCAGATAATGTGTGCATAAGGACAGCGTGTCTGAATGAAAGACATTTGGGTTTGAGAGCAAAAGATGACTATGAGAAAAGAGTTTAGAATTTCAGCTTGTATTTCCTGATATGTATATGACACGTAGATTTTTGGAACACCACAAAGTTGTATCAGACCACTCAATTTTTAGGTGAACAAAAAATAATTGAACATGGGACTGACAGGTGTTTGTCGTTACTCAGGTGTGTCGCGTTTAAACGTCTACGCTGGGTTTTAGCCGTCAGTTTCACCTGTGAAGGCTGCGTTTGTTGTTAAAAAGGATAACATTTTGGGTATAGCCAATAGAATAATCTGGAATGTACTGCGACAAAAAAGAAACCACTGGTGTACTGAGGAACAGACACCGAATGGGTCGGCCGAGGAAAACGGCTGATTACAGAAACATTGCGAGAACTGTGAAGAAAAAAACCCCCAAAAACAACAGTCAGTGGCATCACCAACAACCTCCACAGGGCAGGGTGAAGGTCTCACAATACACTGTTCAGAGAAGACTTCGAGAGCAGAAATATCTGCCATACCACAAGATGCAAACCCCTCATCAGCAGTAAGAATCAGAAAGCCAGATTGGAATTCACAAAGAAATACAGAGATGATCCACAAAAGTTCTGGAACTGAGATGAACCTCTACTAAAGTGATGGAAAGGCCAAAGTGTGGAGAAAGAAAGGATCTGCTCATGATCCAGAACATACAAGCTCATCTGTGAAACGTGGTGGAGGTAGCGTCATGGCTCGGGCTTGCATGACTGCTTCTGGAACATTCTCACTAATCTTTATTGATGATGGAACTCGAGATGGTAGCAGCAGAATGAATTCAGAACCTTACAGGAACATTAATCAGGAGGAACTTCATCATGCAGCAAGACAACGATCTAAAACACACTTCCACCTCAACACAGGATTTCATCAGGGGGAAAAGTGGAAGGTTTAGACTGGACAAGTCAATCACCAGACCTTCACCCAACTGATCAGCATCTCACCTCCTGAAGAGGAGACTGAAGGGAGAAACCCCCTGAATCACACAACTACTGAAAGAAGCTGAGGTAAAAGCCTGTGTTATTTGCTTTAGTTTATTGCAAGACTGTTCCTATACTTTTGCTTGCCTAAAAATTGAGTGGTCTGCTACATAAGGTTCTCTGTATAGATGTGAACACCAAGAAATCAAAGTTGAAATCCTAAACTTTCGTCTCATCTCCATCTTTTGATCTCAAAGCCCAAATGTCTTTGGTGTACAGCACAAACTAATGAATTGGACTTTGCTGTTCCAATAGTTCCATAGGGACTGTATGTACCTTTAAAACACACTATAAATAATGAGGTCTTTTTGTCCGTGAAATTGTCAAACACGTCACTGCAGACCAGACAACGAAAATTGTAAAAACAACAACAACAACAACAACAAAAAGAAAACAGGACCAGGTCAAAGCTTTAAACTGCAGTAGTTTATTGAGAACTAAAAGACAAAGGACAAAGATAATAATCACAGCACACCGAACTGAACACCTTACTCCAGCAAGCTTTTAACATTTCCTTACAATAATTAATAATAATAAAAACGTGAAAACAGATTTTTCTCCATTTGACGACTTATTGCATACAGTTACGAGAAGAAGATGAGAAGCACTACATGGACTACTAGAGAGGAAACTTACGCTATGACATAAATCAATACATTTCCGTCACTGCTAAAAGATTAATGAGGCCTGTTCAGCGTCTCCTTCGGCGTCTCTGCGCTCCTTCTTTGCAGTCGGATTTCATGCAGCCGCACGAGTCGATGTGAATGTATGTGAACATGGTCGTTGATCCATCAGAGCAAATCATCTTCACTTGCTTCTGACTGGTTTTCTCTTCCTGACAGCAGGAGCATGCGTGCGTCAGCGTGTTGGACTCTGCAGAGTACCTGTGATATACAAAGGCAGGACGGAGGTGGGACAGTCAATCACTCGAATGTAGCTAGCGTTTGTGAGATGCCA
This sequence comes from Ictalurus furcatus, assembly GCF_023375685.1. Taxonomy (NCBI): domain Eukaryota; kingdom Metazoa; phylum Chordata; class Actinopteri; order Siluriformes; family Ictaluridae; genus Ictalurus; species Ictalurus furcatus. The sequence continues at coordinate 2,055,083 of NC_071264.1, read as the reverse complement.
GAATGCTGTTAAGAATTTCGATTCATACTCACACAGAGGAAGTGCCACAGGTTCCCGAGCAGGAAGTGATCTCGACCGGAGATGTGCTTCTGCAGTTGTCATGGACCAGCACCGTGGTGTTCGTATGGACGTTACAGTTGCTCTGTGGAGTACCTGGAGAGCAAGTGGAGAAGCCAAGGGTCAATCTTACAGGAAATACAGCATTTCTCAGGAAAAATATCATGCGCTGTGGCTTTCACTTACAGCTCATGCAGCAGCCGTCAGCATCAGTCGTCTCTGTTCCCTATAGAGAAAGAGAACCGTCATAAATGTGATTTTTTTCCCCGTCATTTGTAGGGTGTAGAACAATTCATTAATATCGTCATTGAAGAAGCTATAGAAATAGATATCGTGGTATTTCACATTAGCGAATAATGCTTAATTATCCACAAACTCAAATTTTCTCAGTACAGCCGTTAAAAACCTGGTGTATGTTCATAGAGCTAGTTAGTTAATGTTAGCGATGTACGATATAGCTTAAAATATGGTAAAATGTTGACAGGTTTGACGACTTTTAAATAAATCCCTGAGAATATGTCAGCACATTTCAAGACAAATTCGAGCTAGTTTCCTAACTAGCATGTTGACTAGCATGTTGACTAACATGCTAGCTATTTGGGATCACAGACAGACGTGGGGACGTTTCCAAATAGCATAGTCATGCTATTTTTTTTATTGAATCTAACTGAATACCAGGTCCTAAAAATACCAGAGATATATAGGTATATAGGGTATATACAGATATATAGGTAATAATTATTTGTGCCAAATGAAATTTAGATTGTACACAGCGCTACAGCTCCCGGTCCACACGCAGCCTTACTAGCACGCTTACTGACGTTAGATTTCATAATATAAATTCAACTAGTTTTGAGGAAGAAAGAATGAAAACAAAAACTCACCGGGACACAGATTTCTGGGTTGAAATCGGGACATATTTTCTTGCTTTCCTTTACCATGGGGTCACCGTTAACATCCTGGCAGGTGTATTTCACACATTTATCATCAGGTGGGGAAATTGTTTCGTTAACCTGCGGACGAATCAGAAATGCCATCAGGGGAGATCAAATGTCTGACATTCTGTGTGTGTTTTAAAGGGTGTACTAGGGTTAATAAGCCAGGGTTAATAAGCCAGGGTTAAAGGTATGCACTCACCGGGATGGTCACTGTGACGTTATTAATCGTGACCACGCAGCTCGTCCTCACACACTCTCCACAGCACTTGCCAGGGACAGGCTTATTCTCGTAACCCTTAAAAAAAAAAACACACAGGGTTTAGCATTATTTTTGTTTTTTTTCCTCATTTATTTTGGGGAAATGTTGTGAGTTTTTCCCAATCTGTGCTTTACCTTGTCACACGTCAGATTACAGTCTTTTGGTGTGCACACCGGAGTCAGAAGTTCAGTGCTGGGATCCATCACCGTGCCACATTCGCATTCCTCACACACGTTATCACTGGGCATGGGGGAGCCCGGCTAGAGAGAATACATTCATCAGTGTTAGGATGAATTAGCCTAGCGTAATTTATCAGATAACATGCCAGGTATAAAGATGAATGAATCCTAGGCCCAACCTTACCTGATATATTGTTCCGTTCTGCACACAGACTTTCATAGGTTCTAAAAAATAAAAAAATGTGGAGTGTTCATTTTTATTTTATTTACTCACCGTTTTTTTTAAGTGCCTTTTGTACCATTGTTATGCCCGTGTTTAGGTCTATTTTATAATCTTGCGATTCTATTTTATCTTGACGTTTATGCTTATGTATACTCACTGCAGGTGTATGTAGGACAGCAGTCTCCTTGTTTTGAATCCATGTCCTTGGTGAAACCCAGAGGGCAGCCCACAGTGGTCATCACACACTGATTTGGATCACACTCTGCAGGGGAAAAAATGAGCAAAACATAAATGTCAAATCACTTTCCAATCTGAAATCCACCTTCTCGTCTTTTCATCAAAGTGCTGGTGGCACTGGTGGATATGGAAAAGCCCCAGATCATCTCCGTAATAGAAATATGATATTTATGAGTTTTATTTACGATGATTATACAAAATGATTCTTCAGGTGTGTTAAAGGAAATCAAGCCCGTAAAGATGAATGATTTTTTTTAAATGGCTACTAGTCCTTTTAGTGACACATAGATGGTGCCACATCACTCACGACATTCGTAGCTCTCACAGCAGCCGTCTGTTTTGTTTCTGAGAACTTCTCCAGCTCGATCACAAGTGGGCATCACCTCGGTTGGACATACCACTGGGTTACACTGTATGCTCAGGGTCTCACCATCACACTCACACGTTTGGCAGCCAACTTGCCAGGTTTCGTTCGGCTGAAAAAGAAAGAAAGTAAGATGTAAGGTGTACGCCGTATACAGTACTCCAAGCTCTGAGGCTGTAGGATCTGGATAAGTGAATAACGATCTAATGGTTAAAAGAGATTAAAACAACATTGTGCAGTTCAATTAAAAGAAACAGAGGAGCGTGATGGTGTGCCTCCTTTACTGGCACTCATGCACCAATTCAAGTCTGTCGGCTCTCAGGGACATGTATTCGTCAAGTTTATGAATACATACCATTTTGGGACTGCCATCAGGGCCTATGCAAGCTGGAAAACAACGACAAAAGCACAGGTCAAAAAAGACATTTGTTCAACTCTGCAGATGATCTGAAATGTCATCTTAAACACAAACGCTTATGTTTTACAAAGCTACAGAAGTTGGAGGTGGTGTATTACCGCAGGACGTAACGCAGACACCCGAGTATGTGTTGAACAGCGTGGTGCCTTCCATACAGAAACATCCCTCCTGCTTTTCTGCAGATTCCATTATCTCCTGGTACATGGTATTATGCCTGGCATGATCACAATATGCAATGTTTATTATGTTTTAATTAATCATAAGATTAGGATGATTATGTGTTTGTTTGTTTGTTTTTTAGTGTGTAGAGGGTGGGGGACATTTACTGAGAATTGCAGGTTGGAGGAACAGCAGGGCCACAGGCTTCATAGACTTTAGAAGAAGGACATGTAACCTCTGCAAAACAGGTCATGTTTATGAATAACACATCCACATTGGCTGGACTGTTACCACACCAGACCTGTATCAGACCATTCCACTAATATGCTACAAAATAATCTCGCAAGTGACTCAAGAAAGGATTATAAATGTGCAGAAGTTTAGCATAATCGCTCACCGCATTCTCCGTTAGTGTAATTCCTCCAGTTCAGGCACATTCCTGCCTTAGCGCATGCAGATGCATAAGCCTGCAGGCTCGAGCAAGCAGAGCTTCCAGAGCACACATCCTGTGTGCAACTTTTCATATATGGATCTAAAGGAATGATGCTACGGCATTCTTCAAACACACTGATGATGTGAGAGAGAGAGAGAGAGGGAGAAAATTTCTTTAAAAGTAATCTTTATACTTTACACCTCTATTTTTATCATATGCTGTAGTGCCTGTAAAAAGTTCCTCTGTAATTATTTTCATCATTTTTTTTTTTTTTTACTTTTGTTACTTCATGTATTTTGCTAAATCTGCCAGTTCATATACTTTGCTAAATGGCTAACATTATCTTGCCACAGTTTTGACAGAAGCCATGCATTTTGGCCACTTGCTATTGAAACAGACACACAAAAAGGTACGTGAAGTACATTTCCATACATTGGGACAGAAATGTACTTCATGTACCTGTCTGTGTGGCTGTTTCACATTCTAGCGCGATAGCAAGTGGCCAACACATTCTAAAAACATTGTTTTTACATTGCTTAACTGAATGTCTAGCCTATGAAAGAAAATATGAACATCCGTGTTTCCATTATGCACGCCGTTATGCTGAATATTCTGAAGACGAACAATAAGTTCAGACCCATTTGAAAGGAACAAAGTATTTCTTTGTCTACTTGTTAAAATTAAGTATACAGTCATGCCAGCTTGCTAACTAGGCTTGATTTAGATTGGTATCTGATCATTTATTTCAAAATCTAATTGCATAAACATTTATCTTAACTTTTAGACAACTATTCAATCAAATAAAACATGTAATCAGACATGATCCTAATTAGGATATTGTTGTTGTTATTCACCTGCTGTTGAAGAGCTCACAAATGCCTGGCTGGCATGGGTAGGGCGTTGTGGAGGGAGAAATGGTACTAATGGTAATTGGAGGGGGAGTGGTGGGTGTTATGCACGTCTTATTGGGAACCTGCCACTTTGGTGCAGTGTGCTCACAAGACTCGATTTGACCAGAGGGTGACCTGCAGTCATTTGTTTGACTGTTATCACAGGTCCCTGGGAAAAGAATGATGGAATAAAGGATATGCTATCAATCAGTTTGCTTTGATTTATCATTACCACATTTTGTAATGTAATCTGTTAAAGTATTTGATCTATGTCTTCATTAAATGAGAGATTTTACTCACCGCATAGACCTTCTGTATTGTCCTGAAACTCAGAGAAGGGCAAGTCAATGTTAAAAGTGTTGCCTGTGTAGGTCACTTGAGCCTGAATCTCTGGAATTGACACTGTGACCTCCATGCCTGTGCTTGTGATGATGTAATTAACATTTTTGAAAATAGGATAGACTTGTTTGTTATTCACCATCACCTGCAATGTTTTAGAAAGACATACAAAACACACATTAATTTTGTGATCTACATAGTAGCTGGGGAATATGATGGCAGGAACAGTACACAAGAAAAACATCATAATATTAGAGAGACACTATTACCACATTGGTTGGACCATTTGAAGTCATTTTCTGGGTCAGAATAACATCCTGGGAATTGTATGTAATTATCAGGCTCTGTGGGCAGAAGGAGCTCCCATCGCTGCATACTTCCTTGTCAAGGATGATTTTCAGATTTGTATTGTAAATTTCTTGAACCAAAATGTATGAGCAGTTATCACTGAAGGTATAAGCGGTTCCATCAAATGTGACATAATGAGAGCCACTCCATCCACTACAAGAGCCTGTGTTAACACATGTCAAACAAATATGATAAACCTTTGAAATTAGCAGCATGCATATGAACAGAGACATGATCAAGTCGTATTTGTAAATGCTTCAATATAAATACTCAGCTTACATTCACATTCGTATTTGAAGCAACAGCCAGTCTCATCATAAACCTTAATGGGTGTTCGGCCATTTGCACAGTTTATCTGTTCAACTGGGCTACACTTGTGTGGTTCATAGATGACCGAGCCATTGGTACATGTTGCAGTGGTGCAATTATCCACTTTCCAGGACTCCCCATCCTGTAATTGTTAAAAAAAAAAAAAAAAAAAAAAAAAAAAAAAAAAAATTGGAATTGATTATTGCAAATAAAACTATAATGTTTATAATATATTCTAGAAAATAGCAGCTTTGCAGTGGAAAATCTACTACTACTATCTACTTGTAAGATATTTCTGCCACTAATTTATGTGCAATAATAATAACTTCTTCTGGAAGTAACAGTCACATTCTTAAGTCTCATAACTACACATTTTTCTTGCTGGTTTTAATGTAGTTACTGAATAAGTAGTTAATGCGTATTACACTTCAGGTTCAACAACTAAATAGTAAGCTCTGATAAATAGCAGTTAGAAGTTTTGTCCAAAATTACCTTTCTTGGTGGGTTAATAGTGGTACAGTCTGGGGCTACAGTTGTAGGAAGCGTGGTAACAGTGGGAATACTTGTTGGAGTACTCATAAATGCTGTGGTACTGAATGGTGTTGTGGTAAGTGGAGGTGGTGTTGTCAAACAGGAATATGACTTTGTATCAACGTCGCAAGTGGCATTGCAGTATGCAATATAGCACCACCCAAAGCCATCAGTTACATTATAAATGATAGTGTCTAAAAAATACAAGACATTTGGTATAAATTACAATTTTAAATATACAATAATAATATTTTTTGTACATATATATATATATATATATATATATATATATATATATATATATATGGTTTCAATCAAAATAATTAAACCCCAATTGCAAATCAGGCAATGAACAAATCAAGCAAAAGCAATTTAACTTTTCTTACCAGTGGCCAAAAAATGTCATTTTCGCCTGTTTTGTTAAGTTGTTTTCCATTCCGCCGGGGGAATGTACTGGTTAAAAGGGTTAAATAGTTTGACACAAACTATTATCCACTTCAAGTGAATGCTTGAATGCTTCAAGTGGTTTCCCCAAATTCAACTGAAAATGCAACTTATAATGATTTCTCCAGTCTTAAAATTATTCAACCCCCTGAATAGAATCCCTCGCAACAGCACAAATATGCAGAACAGGTGTTGTTCCAAGCACACCTGATAGAACTAATCAAGGGCTTCATTAGTTGCACCAGATGTGCTTGAGCTGGAAGACATGAAATACCTGAACTGGCTAGGGGTTTGTTGAGTGTACGCTACCTGGACGAGGCAGAAAAAGGAAACTATCAACTGCTGCAAGCAGATTTCTGAGAAGGCAGGTTGTGAAAAACCCTCGAGTGACTGCAAAAGACCTGCAGCAAGACTTGGTGTAACAGGCACTGAGGTTTCAGTGAGTACAGTAAGGTGCGTACTAAACGCAGAAAGTTTCCATGCCAGAACTCCAAGACGTACGCCACTACTGACCCAAAAGCACAAAAAATGTTGTTCAAAATCATATAAATTAGCCACAGAAGTTTTGGGATTCTGTTCGGTGGAGAATAGAATCCCAACACCAATTGAAGCATTCATTGTGTTGAAGTATTTCACTTGCTTTTGTTTGATTTGTTCATTGCAAACAGCTGGAAGATTGGCAATAAACCTGATTTTCAATGGCAGTTGAGTAACTATGATACATAAAATAACTTTTATATATATATACTAGTTGTGAATAAGTCTTACCTGAGGGATAATTTGTTCCATTCACAAAACAACAGACTGCTGCTGATGTCACAGGTGAAGTTATAGTACTACTAATGTTCTTTTGCAAGCCTGTTGTTGGAAGTAAAGTAGTTGGTTTGGGTCCAGTTAAAATTGCAATTGTTGTCGTAGGAATAGATGTGGTGAATAGTGAAGTCGGGATACTTGTCGCCGTTGTTATTTCTGGTCCTGTGGTAGGGGTGATGGAGGGAGTTGTAATTGGCAGTGTTGTTTTTTCTGGTAAAATAGAGGTTTCTTCTGGTCCTTTGGTGGTGGTGATGGGAGCAGTTGTAATTGGCAGTGTTGTTTTTTCTGGGGAAATAGTGGTTTCCTCGGCAATAGTAGTTTCCAAAGGCTGAGTGGTCGGTACAACTGTTGGCACGGATGTTGTCTTTGGAGCAGCTGTGGTGGTCAATGCTGTTGTTTCTGCTGGACCTGTGGTCTCTTTGGAAGGAGATGTAGGAACCTCAGTGGTCGTCACTTCTGGAAGCACTGTGGTTACCTTTACAACTGGTTTGGTTGTCAATGTTGTTATTTCTGGTGAAATGGTGGTCTCTGTGGAAGGCAGAGTGCTCGTTACTTCTGGTCCTGTGGTGGTGGTGATGGGAGCAGTTGTAATTGCCAATGTTGTTTTTTCTGGGGAAATAGTGGTTTCCTCGGCAATAGTAGTTTCCAAAGGTTGAGTGGTCGGTACAACTGTTGGCACGGATGTTGTCTTTGGAGCAGCTGTGGTGGTCAGTGCTGTTGTTTCTGCTGGACCTGTGGTCTCTTTGGAAGGAGATGTAGGAACCTCAGTGGTCGTCACTTCTGGAAGCACTGTGGTTACCTTTACAACTGGTTTGGTTGTCAATGTTGTTATTTCTGGTGAAATGGTGGTCTCTGTGGAAGGCCGACTGCTCGTTACTTCTGGTCCTGTGGTGGTGGTGATTGGAGGAGTTGTTATTGGCAATGTTGTTTTTTCTGGGGAAATAGTGGTTTCCTCGGCAATGGTAGTTTCCAAAGGTTGAGTGGTCGGTACAACTGTTGGCACGGATGTTGTCTTTGGAGCAGCTGTGGTGGTCAGTGCTGTTGTTTCTGCTGGACCTGTGGTCTCTTTGGAAGGAGATGTAGGAACCTCAGTGGTCGTCACTTCTGGAAGCACTGTGGTTACCTTTACAACTGGTTTGGTTGTCAATGTTGTTATTTCTGGTGAAATGGTGGTCTCTGTGGAAGGCAGACTGCTCGTTACTTCTGGTCCTGTGGTGGTGGTGATGGGAGCAGTTGTAATTGGCAATGTTGTTTTTTCCGGGGAAATAGTGGTTTCTTTGGCAATAGTAGTTTCCAAAGGTTGAGTGGTCGGTACAACTGTTGGCACGGATGTTGTCTTTGGAGCAGCTGTGGTGGTCAGCGCTGTTGTTTCTGCTGGACCTGTGGTCTCTTTGGAAGGAGATGTAGGAACCTCAGCGGTCGTCACTTCTGGAAGCACTGTGGTTACCTTTACAACTGGTTTGGTTGTCAATGTTGTTATTTCTGGTGAAATGGTGGTCTCTGTGGAAGGCCGACTGCTCGTTACTTCTGGTCCTGTGGTGGTGGTGATTGGAGGAGTTGTAATTGGCAATGTTGTTTTTTCTGGGGAAATAGTGGTTTCCTCAGCAATAGTAGTTTCCAAAGGCTGAGTGGTCGGTACAACTGTTGGCACGGATGTTGTCTTTGGAGCAGCTGTGGTGGTCAGTGCTGTTGTTTCTGCTGGACCTGTGGTCTCTTTGGAAGGAGATGTAGGAACCTCAGTGGTCGTCACTTCTGGAAGCACTGTGGTTACCTTTACAACTGGTTTGGTTGTCAATGTTGTTATTTCTGGTGAAATGGTGGTCTCTGTGGAAGGCCGACTGCTCGTTACTTCTGGTCCTGTGGTGGTGGTGATTGGAGGAGTTGTGATTGGCAATGTTGTTTTTTCTGGGGAAATAGTGGTTTCCTCGGCAATAGTAGTTTCCAAAGGCTGAGTGGTCGGTACAACTGTTGGCACGGATGTTGTCTTTGGAGCAGCTGTGGTGGTCAGTGCTGTTGTTTCTGCTGGACCTGTGGTCTCTTTGGAAGGAGATGTAGGAACCTCAGTGGTCGTCACTTCTGGAAGCACTGTGGTTACCTTTACAACTGGTTTGGTTGTCAATGTTGTTATTTCTGGTGAAATGGTGGTCTCTGTGGAAGGCCGACTGCTCGTTACTTCTGGTCCTGTCGTGGTGGTGATGGGAGCAGTTGTAATTGGCAGTGTTGTTTTTTCTGGGGAAATAGTGGTTTCCTCGGCAATGGTAGTTTCCAAAGGTTGAGTGGTCGGTACAACTGTTGGCACGGATGTTGTCTTTGGAGCAGCTGTGGTGGTCAGTGCTGTTGTTTCTGCTGGACCTGTGGTCTCTTTGGAAGGAGATGTAGGAACCTCAGTGGTTGTCACTTCTGGAAACACTGTGGTTACCTTTACAACTGGTTTGGTTGTCAATGTTGTTATTTCTGGTGAAATGGTGGTCTCTGTGGAAGGCCGACTGCTCGTTACTTCTGGTCCTGTGGTGGTGGTGATTGGAGGAGTTGTAATTGGCAATGTTGTTTTTTCTGGGGAAATAGTGGTTTCCTCGGCAATAGTAGTTTCCAAAGGTTGAGTGGTCGGTACAACTGTTGGCACGGATGTTGTCTTTGGAACAGCTGTGGTGGTCAGTGCTGTTGTTTCTGCTGGACCTGTGGTCTCTTTGGAAGGAGATGTAGGAACCTCAGTGGTCGTCACTTCTGGAAGCACTGTGGTTACCTTTACAACTGGTTTGGTTGTCAATGTTGTTATTTCTGGTGAAATGGTGGTCTCTGTGGAAGGCCGACTGCTCGTTACTTCTGGTCCTGTGGTGGTGGTGATTGGAGGAGTTGTGATTGGCAATGTTGTTTTTTCTGGGGAAATAGTGGTTTCCTCGGCAATGGTAGTTTCCAAAGGTTGAGTGGTCGGTACAACTGTTGGCACGGATGTTGTCTTTGGAGCAGCTGTGGTGGTCAGTGCTGTTGTTTCTGCTGGACCTGTGGTCTCTTTGGAAGGAGATGTAGGAACCTCAGTGGTCGTCACTTCTGGAAGCACTGTGGTTACCTTTACAACTGGTTTGGTTGTCAATGTTGTTATTTCTGGTGAAATGGTGGTCTCTGTGGAAGGCCGACTGCTCGTTACTTCTGGTCCTGTGGTGGTGGTGATTGGAGGAGTTGTGATTGGCAATGTTGTTTTTTCTGGGGAAATAGTGGTTTCCTCGGCAATAGTAGTTTCCAAAGGTTGAGTGGTCGGTACAACTGTTGGCACGGATGTTGTCTTTGGAACAGCTGTGGTGGTCAGTGCTGTTGTTTCTGCTGGACCTGTGGTCTCTTTGGAAGGAGATGTAGGAACCTCAGTGGTCGTCACTTCTGGAAGCACTGTGGTTACCTTTACAACTGGTTTGGTTGTCAATGTTGTTATTTCTGGTGAAATGGTGGTCTCTGTGGAAGGCCGACTGCTCGTTACTTCTGGTCCTGTGGTGGTGGTGATTGGAGGAGTTGTAATTGGCAATGTTGTTTTTTCTGGGGAAATAGTGGTTTCCTCGGCAATGGTAGTTTCCAAAGGTTGAGTGGTCGGTACAACTGTTGGCACGGATGTTGTCTTTGGAGCAGCTGTGGTGGTCAGTGCTGTTGTTTCTGCTGGACCTGTGGTCTCTTTGGAAGGAGATGTAGGAACCTCAGTGGTCGTCACTTCTGGAAGCACTGTGGTTACCTTTACAACTGGTTTGGTTGTCAATGTTGTTATTTCTGGTGAAATGGTGGTCTCTGTGGAAGGCCGACTGCTCGTTACTTCTGGTCCTGTGGTGGTGGTGATTGGAGGAGTTGTGATTGGCAATGTTGTTTTTTCTGGGGAAATAGTGGTTTCCTCGGCAATAGTAGTTTCCAAAGGTTGAGTGGTCGGTACAACTGTTGGCACAGATGTTGTCTTTGGAACAGCTGTGGTGGTCAGTGCTGTTGTTTCTGCTGGACCTGTGGTCTCTTTGGAAGGAGATGTAGGAACCTCAGTGGTCGTCACTTCTGGAAGCACTGTGGTTACCTTTACAACTGGTTTGGTTGTCAATGTTGTTATTTCTGGTGAAATGGTAGTCTCTGTGGAAGGCCGACTGCTCGTTACTTCTGGTCCTGTGGTGGTGGTGATTGGAGGAGTTGTGATTGGCAATGTTGTTTTTTCTGGGGAAATAGTGGTTTCCTCGGCAATAGTAGTTTCCAAAGGTTGAGTTGTCGGTACAACTGTTGGCACGGATGTTGTCTTTGGAGCAGCTGTGGTGGTCAGTGCTGTTGTTTCTGCTGGACCTGTGGTCTCTTTGGGAGGAGATGTAGGAACCTCAGTGGTCGTCACTTCTGGAAGCACTGTGGTTACCTTTACAACTGGTTTGGTTGTCAGTGTTGTTATTTCTGGTGAAATGGTGGTCTCTGTGGAAGGCCGACTGCTCGTTACTTCTGGTCCTGTGGTGGTGGTGAGTGGAGGAGTTGTAATTGGCAATGTTGTTTTTTCTGGGGAAATAGTGGTTTCCTCGGCAATAGTAGTTTCCAAAGGCTGAGTGGTCGGTACAACTGTTGGCACGGATGTTGTCTTTGGAGCAGCTGTGGTGGTCAGTGCTGTTGTTTCTGCTGGACCTGTGGTCTCTTTGGAAGGAGATGTAGGAACCTCAGTGGTCGTCACTTCTGGAAGCACTGTGGTTACCTTTACAACTGGTTTGGTTGTCAATGTTGTTATTTCTGGTGAAATGGTGGTCTCTGTGGAAGGCCGACTGCTCGTTACTTCTGGTCCTGTGGTGGTGGTGATTGGAGGAGTTGTAATTGGCAATGTTGTTTTTTCTGGGGAAATAGTGGTTTCCTCGGCAATGGTAGTTTCCAAAGGTTGAGTGGTCGGTACAACTGTTGGCACGGATGTTGTCTTTGGAGCAGCTGTGGTGGTCAGTGCTGTTGTTTCTGCTGGACCTGTGGTCTCTTTGGAAGGAGATGTAGGAACCTCAGTGGTCGTCACTTCTGGAAGCACTGTGGTTACCTTTACAACTGGTTTGGTTGTCAATGTTGTTATTTCTGGTGAAATGGTGGTCTCTGTGGAAGGCCGACTGCTCGTTACTTCTGGTCCTGTGGTGGTGGTGATTGGAGGAGTTGTGATTGGCAATGTTGTTTTTTCTGGGGAAATAGTGGTTTCCTCGGCAATAGTAGTTTCCAAAGGTTGAGTGGTCGGTACAACTGTTGGCACAGATGTTGTCTTTGGAACAGCTGTGGTGGTCAGTGCTGTTGTTTCTGCTGGACCTGTGGTCTCTTTGGAAGGAGATGTAGGAACCTCAGTGGTCGTCACTTCTGGAAGCACTGTGGTTACCTTTACAACTGGTTTGGTTGTCAATGTTGTTATTTCTGGTGAAATGGTGGTCTCTGTGGAAGGCCGACTGCTCGTTACTTCTGGTCCTGTGGTGGTGGTGATTGGAGGAGTTGTGATTGGCAATGTTGTTTTTTCTGGGGAAATAGTGGTTTCCTCGGCAATAGTAGTTTCCAAAGGTTGAGTGGTCGGTACAACTGTTGGCACAGATGTTGTCTTTGGAGCAGCTGTGGTGGTCAGTGCTGTTGTTTCTGCTGGACCTGTGGTCTCTTTGGAAGGAGATGTAGGAACCTCAGTTGTCGTCACTTCTGGAAGCACTGTGGTTACCTTTACAACTGGTTTGGTTGTCAATGTTGTTATTTCTGGTGAAATGGTGGTCTCTGTGGAAGGCCGACTGCTCGTTACTTCTGGTCCTGTGGTGGTGGTGATTGGAGGAGTTGTGATTGGCAATGTTGTTTTTTCTGGGGAAATAGTGGTTTCCTCGGCAATAGTAGTTTCCAAAGGTTGAGTGGTCGGTACAACTGTTGGCACGGATGTTGTCTTTGGAGCAGCTGTGGTGGTCAGTGCTGTTGTTTCTGCTGGACCTGTGGTCTCTTTGGGAGGAGATGTAGGAACCTCAGTGGTCGTCACTTCTGGAAGCACTGTGGTTACCTTTACAACTGGTTTGGTTGTCAGTGTTGTTATTTCTGGTGAAATGGTGGTCTCTGTGGAAGGCCGACTGCTCGTTACTTCTGGTCCTGTGGTGGTGGTGAGTGGAGGAGTTGTAATTGGCAATGTTGTTTTTTCTGGGGAAATAGTGGTTTCCTCGGCAATAGTAGTTTCCAAAGGCTGAGTGGTCGGTACAACTGTTGGCACGGATGTTGTCTTTGGAGCAGCTGTGGTGGTCAGTGCTGTTGTTTCTGCTGGACCTGTGGTCTCTTTGGAAGGAGATGTAGGAACCTCAGTGGTCGTCACTTCTGGAAGCACTGTGGTTACCTTTACAACTGGTTTGGTTGTCAATGTTGTTATTTCTGGTGAAATGGTGGTCTCTGTGGAAGGCCGACTGCTCGTTACTTCTGGTCCTGTGGTGGTGGTGATGGGAGCAGTTGTAATTGGCAGTGTTGTTTTTTCTGGGGAAATAGTGGTTTCCTCGGCAGTAGTAGTTTCCAAAGGTTGAGTGGTCGGTACAACTGTTGGCACGGATGTTGTCTTTGGAGCAGCTGTGGTGGTCAGTGCTGTTGTTTCTGCTGGACCTGTGGTCTCTTTGGGAGGAGATGTAGGAACCTCAGTGGTCGTCACTTCTGGAAGCACTGTGGTTACCTTTACAACTGGTTTGGTTGTCAGTGTTGTTATTTCTGGTGAAATGGTGGTCTCTGTGGAAGGCCGACTGCTCGTTACTTCTGGTCCTGTGGTGGTGGTGATTGGAGGAGTTGTAATTGGCAATGTTGTTTTTTCTGGGGAAATAGTGGTTTCCTCGGCAATAGTAGTTTCCAAAGGCTGAGTGGTCGGTACAACTGTTGGCACGGATGTTGTCTTTGGAGCAGCTGTGGTGGTCAGTGCTGTTGTTTCTGCTGGACCTGTGGTCTCTTTGGAAGGAGATGTAGGAACCTCAGTGGTCGTCACTTCTGGAAGCACTGTGGTTATCTTTACAACTGGTTTGGTTGTCAATGTTGTTATTTCTGGTGAAATGGTGGTCTCTGTGGAAGGCCGACTGCTCGTTACTTCTGGTCCTGTGGTGGTGGTGATTGGAGGAGTTGTAATTGGCAATGTTGTTTTTTCTGGGGAAATAGTGGTTTCCTCGGCAATAGTAGTTTCCAAAGGCTGAGTGGTCGGTACAACTGTTGGCACGGATGTTGTCTTTGGAGCAGCTGTGGTGGTCAGTGCTGTTGTTTCTGCTGGACCTGTGGTCTCTTTGGAAGGAGATGTAGGAACCTCAGTGGTCGTCACTTCTGGAAGCACTGTGGTTACCTTTACAACTGGTTTGGTTGTCAATGTTGTTATTTCTGGTGAAATGGTGGTCTCTGTGGAAGGCAGAGTGCTCGTTACTTCTGGTCCTGTGGTGGTGGTGATGGGAGCAGTTGTAATTGGCAGTGTTGTTTTTTCTGGGGAAATAGTGGTTTCCTCGGCAATAGTAGTTTCCAAAGGTTGAGTGGTCGGTACAACTGTTGGCACGGATGTTGTCTTTGGAGCAGCTGTGGTGGTCAGTGCTGTTGTTTCTGCTGGACCTGTGGTCTCTTTGGGAGGAGATGTAGGAACCTCAGTGGTCGTCACTTCTGGAAGCACTGTGGTTACCTTTATAACTGGTTTGGTTGTCAGTGTTGTTATTTCTGGTGAAATGGTGGTCTCTGTGGAAGGCCGACTGCTCGTTACTTCTGGTCCTGTGGTGGTGGTGAGTGGAGGAGTTGTAATTGGCAATGTTGTTTTTTCTGGGGAAATAGTGGTTTCCTCGGCAATAGTAGTTTCCAAAGGCTGAGTGGTCGGTACAACTGTTGGCACGGATGTTGTCTTTGGAGCAGCTGTGGTGGTCAGTGCTGTTGTTTCTGCTGGACCTGTGGTCTCTTTGGAAGGAGATGTAGGAACCTCAGTGGTCGTCACTTCTGGAAGCACTGTGGTTACCTTTACAACTGGTTTGGTTGTCAATGTTGTTATTTCTGGTGAAATGGTGGTCTCTGTGGAAGGCCGACTGCTCGTTACTTCTGGTCCTGTGGTGGTGGTGATTGGAGGAGTTGTAATTGGCAATGTTGTTTTTTCTGGGGAAATAGTGGTTTCCTCGGCAATAGTAGTTTCCAAAGGCTGAGTGGTCGGTACAACTGTTGGCACGGATGTTGTCTTTGGAGCAGCTGTGGTGGTCAGTGCTGTTGTTTCTGCTGGACCTGTGGTCTCTTTGGAAGGAGATGTAGGAACCTCAGTGGTCGTCACTTCTGGAAGCACTGTGGTTACCTTTACAACTGGTTTGGTTGTCAATGTTGTTATTTCTGGTGAAATGGTGGTCTCTGTGGAAGGCAGAGTGCTCGTTACTTCTGGTCCTGTGGTGGTGGTGATGGGAGCAGTTGTAATTGGCAGTGTTGTTTTTTCTGGGGAAATAGTGGTTTCCTCGGCAATAGTAGTTTCCAAAGGTTGAGTGGTCGGTACAACTGTTGGCACGGATGTTGTCTTTGGAGCAGCTGTGGTGGTCAGTGCTGTTGTTTCTGCTGGACCTGTGGTCTCTTTGGAAGGAGATGTAGGAACCTCAGTGGTCGTCACTTCTGGAAGCACTGTGGTTACCTTTACAACTGGTTTGGTTGTCAATGTTGTTATTTCTGGTGAAATGGTGGTCTCTGTGGAAGGCCGACTGCTCGTTACTTCTGGTCCTGTGGTGGTGGTGAGTGGAGGAGTTGTAATTGGCAATGTTGTTTTTTCTGGGGAAATAGTGGTTTCCTCGGCAATGGTAGTTTCCAAAGGTTGAGTGGTCGGTACAACTGTTGGCACGGATGTTGTCTTTGGAGCAGCTGTGGTGGTCAGTGCTGTTGTTTCTGCTGGACCTGTGGTCTCTTTGGAAGGAGATGTAGGAACCTCAGTGGTCGTCACTTCTGGAAGCACTGTGGTTACCTTTACAACTGGTTTGGTTGTCAATGTTGTTATTTCTGGTGAAATGGTGGTCTCTGTGGAAGGCCGACTGCTCGTTACTTCTGGTCCTGTGGTGGTGGTGATTGGAGGAGTTGTAATTGGCAATGTTGTTTTTTCTGGGGAAATAGTGGTTTCCTCGGCAATAGTAGTTTCCAAAGGTTGAGTGGTCGGTACAACTGTTGGCACGGATGTTGTCTTTGGAGCAGCTGTGGTGGTCAGCGCTGTTGTTTCTCCTGGACCTGTGGTCTCTTTGGAAGGAGATGTAGGAACCTCAGTGGTCGTCACTTCTGGAAGCACTGTGGTTACCTTTACAACTGGTTTGGTTGTCAATGTTGTTATTTCTGGTGAAATGGTGGTCTCTGTGGAAGGCAGACTGCTCGTTACTTCTGGTCCTGTGGTGGTTGTGATGGGAGCAGTTGTAATTGGCAATGTTGTTTTTTCTGGGGAAATAGTGGTTTCTTTGGCAATAGTAGTTTCCAAAGGCTGAGTAGTCGGTACAACTGTTGGCACGGATGTTGTCTTTGGAGCAGCTGTGGTGGTCAGTGCTGTTGTTTCTGCTGGACCTGTGGTCTCTTTGGAAGGAGATGTAGGAACCTCAGTGGTCGTCACTTCTGGAAGCACTGTGGTTACCTTTACAACTGGTTTGGTTGTCAATGTTGTTATTTCTGGTGAAATGGTGGTCTCTGTGGAAGGCCGACTGCTCGTTACTTCTGGTCCTGTGGTGGTGGTGATTGGAGGAGTTGTAATTGGCAATGTTGTTTTTTCTGGGGAAATAGTGGTTTCCTCGGCAATAGTAGTTTCCAAAGGTTGAGTGGTCGGTACAACTGTTGGCACGGATGTTGTCTTTGGAGCAGCTGTGGTGGTCAGCGCTGTTGTTTCTGCTGGACCTGTGGTCTCTTTGGAAGGAGATGTAGGAACCTCAGCGGTCGTCACTTCTGGAAGCACTGTGGTTACCTTTACAACTGGTTTGGTTGTCAATGTTGTTATTTCTGGTGAAATGGTGGTCTCTGTGGAAGGCAGACTGCTCGTTACTTCTGGTCCTGTGGTGGTTGTGATGGGAGCAGTTGTAATTGGCAATGTTGTTTTTTCTGGGGAAATAGTGGTTTCTTTGGCAATAGTAGTTTCCAAAGGCTGAGTAGTCGGTACACCTGTCGGCACGGCTGTTGTCTTTGGTGGAGCTGTGCTTGTAATTTCTGTTGGTAAGGAAGGTGACATGCTTTCCATTGATGTTGTGAATTTTACTGTTGTGCCTGTTGTGCCTGTTGTGCCTGTGAGTATGCTAGGTGTCTTTGTGATTGCAGCAATTGCTGTTGTTGCTGTTGTCACAGAGATTTGTGTGGTTTCACTTGTCGTGATTTCTGGAGTTGCTGTAGGTGCTTCTGTGGTTGTTGCACTTGGAGTTGTTGTTTCTGTTTATCAAGAGGATGAATAAAAGGCACTGAATCAGGTTTAGTCATTCTTAATTTGTATAAATAATGATTTCATAAGATTACTGTTTATTCTCTTGGGCTACTAGTGCATGCTAATTTAAAGTAATGATGTTGAGGTTGAAATTGCCTTTTTTTTCTTTCAGTTTTATTGTATTGTATTTTTAAATACATACATACATATATATATATATATATATATATATATATATATATATATATATATATATATATATATAATATTTATATATTTTTCTATTTGGAAGCTTGTAAATGGAGTATACCAAATATATTCCTAAATACCTGATGCAGTCACCTTCTGTAAATGTTCATAATAAACTTATGCATGCTTTTGGCCATGTTATAGTGCTTCTTTTTTCAGTTGGTAGGTGCTTTGTCTCCAAAAATTTTATTTAGTATGTGCTGTAATTTCTGATGCTCAGTAGACATTTGCTTTTTAGTTATATTTCTAATGATACACACCTGGTGTGGTAAAAACAAATACTGTTGTAGGCTTTGCTGTTGTAGTCAGTGGTGTTGTTGGTACTGTTGGGGCAACTGTAGTTTCACAAGGAGCCACTGTCTTATTAATGTTTCCATCCTCAGCACAAATAGCAATAATGCAGTTTCCAAGTCCATCCATTGTGTGGTAAATGATGTCTCCATACTTGTACATAGTATTATTATGTTGGCATGTACAAGCTGGGAACACAGAATAAGGTTGTTACTGAGAACTAGGTGACATAAATGTCGAATATACTGCAAATGAAAATAGATCAAAATGAAATAGATTTTGAAAATGCTCACCGTTTACATTATAATTGCAGCTCACTCCATTTGATGTGCACTCGCTTGATATTAAAACAGAAGTTATGTGAATTAATTATTTTGTAGTATGCAGCATGTATAGTACTAATGTCAACTATTTGACTAGTCTATATAACAAATAACACTTTTACAATGCTCTCAATGTACCATGCAATAAATTCAATTAAAGGCCATGAAAGGGTTTAAAAATAAAAATATCAAATAAAAAATGCAAATGCATGAAATATATATATATATATATATATATATATATATATATATATATATATATATATATATATACTGAAGAGAGTTTGAAGTAGTTTTCTAAAGTAGTTTCTAGAATTGCTGCATGTGGAATAGAAAAGGCAATTAAATGCAATTACTCTAGTTAATAAATCATTTATCACCTTGCCAGTGTCACAATACTGACCAGTACCAACATTTTGTCTAGAACTAAATAGAAGCCTGTAATAAACATACCATTTCTGACAGTTGTTCTTAGCAGGGACAGATTGCCCAATATCGTAACGTAGCATTTCAGCGTAGCAGCCACACTGGTCCTCTGCCACACACTTCATGTTATCCTCATCGAACAAGGGGAGATCTTCTGGGCATTCAGGATAACAACCTGCAAAGATCAAGGGGACATCATTATGATGTCATTTTCATGTGCTGTCTGCAAATTCACTACAAAACTTTTCTCCTAGGACTTATATTCATAGCTCATACCTTCCAGTGCTGGAGTCTTCATTGTGCAGTTTCCTGTGGGGTTCCTGCAGGTCTTCAGACATGTGTGACCACAAGGCTTGTAGTGCCACTCACACTCACCAGGTGGGTTGTAGTAATCGCAAAACAATGCTGCAACAACAACATCATCATCATTTTAACACTCATTTGTGTGCAGTATATGTTAAATTAGTAGATCACCAACATCCCTTAACATTAGTAACACAACTATAGAGACTACAGGTATCATACTGTGAAATTTCCCTACCCTTTCAGCACTAATATGAAGAAAGACTTGACTCACGGCAAATCTTTGGGCTTCTCCAGGAAACACACACTCCAGCAGCATTACAGGCCTTAGCATAGGCTGCTACAGCAGTACAGAAACACTCACAGTCTCCTCCACTGTCACAAGCACATGCATCACTCACACATGCGGAATAATAAGAAGCTGGTTCCACCTAGGAAAAAAATAATATTGCTCATGCTGATGATGCATTTCATTGCTCGGACAGTTGGATGCTACAAAATAATGCCACAGCTTATGTCTTTCCATCATCGAATGCTACACACAATCACTTCTGATACGAATCTTCGTTCATAGATTTGATAGTTGTTTACTAGTGTGTCTTCAACTCAATATTTTTATGTAAATGTTCTCTAATAAGACTTTCAAAATGTCATTAAAATCCAGTCTCCCTATTGACTGCTCACCCTCCACCTCACCCCAGACAAAACCACAATTTTTCTTCCCAGCATGTAGTTATAGACAAAAAGTTTCGTATTGTGTCTGTATTGTGATGATACCTTTGAATGGCAAGCGGCGAAAGTGTCACTATTTATAATGCTGCACTGTTTCTGTGCCCAGGCCTCCCTGTACGGATTATTAGTGCATGGCTCTTGAACGGCAAATGCCTCTGGACAAGTCGGAGACACTTTCCAGCTATTTCCGAAGGTCAGTTGGTCAATGACAACTTCTTGGCTTCTTGTGGTGAAGTCATTGTTGGCATTTCCATCAAAGTTTCCACACAGGCCGCACACATTTCCCTGTGAGTTAAGGCAGCATAATATATCAAAACTATATTGCACTAATAATAATAATAATAATAATAATAATAATAATAATAATAATAATGAGGCATAAATACTCACATTAAAGCCAGGACTGAGCACAATGTATATTGTTGTTTTTCTGTCCCATACGAGCATTACGCCGTTATAGGTCTCAACCACCAAGTAGTTTCCCATCGTGCGGATCTGGTACGGGATTTCATCTCCATTGCCTCTCTGTACCACTTGGTATGTTCCATCTGTGAGGATCAGCTCATTGCTCTGTGAGTAAAATACATTTGTTTTCATTCACCTAAGGGCATGTTTTCTTTCCCTAGCTCTCTAGCTAGATTTGTCTCTATGATTTGTGTATGAACTCCTGGGACAGTGTGAAATGTATGAGGTTGCTTGGCAACAAACATACCAATAGTAAGAATAACTGGAATACACATGCCTATGCATGTATACGCATTTGATCACACGTTGGTAAATGGAACTTACTCCAATGAAGAGTTTGATGGCTTTAGAGCAGGTGGTGCCGGTTGTTCCACAGGGAATGTTTTCAGTGATGACTCTGAAAGTGCCGTTGCTGCTACTGCCACTACAGAAGTCCTGCACATCACATTATAAAATAGGGTTGCATTTATTTATCAACGACACATGAATATCTTTTGAATTATGTTAGCATGTTTGGTTGTTTTTATCTCTCTCTCTCTCTCTCTCTCTCTCTCTCTATATATATATATATATATATATATATATATAATCAGTACCTGAGCAAGGGCATATTCACAGTTTCCATTAAACGTGTATTGTTTTTCATCAAAGGTTATGTAATGGCCATCTCCATAGATGCTACATGTCCCTCTGCACTGATTCATGGTGCACTGCCATTTTCTGTCCTTACATGTGCTGTAAGAGATATTAGACGTGAGTCAAACACTATGGATATAAAGAATGAAATAAAAAATATATATATATTTGTAAATACCATGTGTTGCAGCCATCTTGAACGCTCTCTCCAGCTTGATATTTCTCTCCGTTATGGACACATGGACAAAGGTCTTCAGTGATACAACCACCGTTGTATGACACCAGGCCAGAGGGACACACACAGCCGGACACACACTCTGTGCTGATCTGTAGGGACGCAGTGTAATATTATGATTCGTGAATGACATCGTAAAGGGGGAAAATGACTGGATTTTTCTTTTAGTAACGATAACTCACACAGTCCATGTCCAGTGTCTGGCAGCTCTTCTGACATTCAGAGCCTTTGCTTCCGGGAGCAGAGGTGGAACAGTTGAAGTATGTCATAGATTCAGCACATTCTAGAGTAAACAATGTGCGTGTTCAATACACAGTATATCACTGATTTTGGTGGAAATAATAATAATTTAAAAAAAAAAAAAAAGGAATATAGCTTCTTGATTATGTTAAGGCACTTTTGAGATCTTGCAAAAAACAAAAACAAATATGTTTTCATATAAATTGGTGACAGTATGGAACGGTAAGTCTGATTACTTGTAAGTCATATTAATAAATAAATATTATGATGTAATCTTTAAATTAAGATTTGTTTTCAGATTAAATGTGTCATGAAACTGTGATTGAGAACATTGTTGCTCATCTTTATGTATTTTCCTTTGTTTTTTAATGATTTTTATACAGGATTGAACATATTTCACGTATAGCCTTTCTGAAATGTACATGAAGTGAATAATAATAATAATAATAATAATAATAATAATAATAATAATAATAATAATCAGGAGCAAACTGTTACATACCTTGCACTCTCAGGACACCGATGCAGCTCAGTTTGCCTTGCTTACATGAGCTGTAATTGGATAAGAAATCAGAATCAACACTCATTTGATCATTTCACTTGATGAATATTTTTCTTTTTTTATTCTTACCATGTGGTGCCGTCTTTGCTAATGATCTCGCCAGGCTGAATGACTGTGTTTGAATCGTAACATGGGCAGTTGTTTGCCGTAACGCAAATTCCTTTTTCGTTCATGTAGGTGCCCGATTCGCACCCGCAGCCGTCCACTGGCGTGGTGCTGATGCTGCAGACGTAGTCGTTCTGCCCGATGGTGCGGCATGTACGCTGACAGCTGGTCATTTCATATGAGTAAACTAAGGTGCTAGGGCACACTGTGTAGTTCTCTGAGTACAAAAAACAACAACAACGTCAGCAATTAGCTGTTGCTTATCATGTTCTATCAGATTTTGCAGCAATACAATACAAATCCTTTGAGATTGGCTGGCGATGGCAATAAAATGTTAAGTACATAGTCAGTAATGTATTCTTACTGTAAATCAGAATTCAGGTCCAACTTTAATTCTGACAATCTGTTTTCATATATGTATAATATATATATATATATATATATATATATATATATATATATATATATATATATATATATATATATAAATCACAGTTCATTTCAATGTAGTGTAGTCCTAGTGTTGACGCTGGTCTCTGTCAATTATCCAAATATTCATGCTTGTTCATTTTATTATTATTTTTTTTTTTATTCCGAATGTGTAAATTTCAGATCCTGGTTTCTCTGAACTCATATTTACTTTACTAATCTCAGTCAGAACGACATATTTGAGTTGCTTAAAGCGGTTATTGACTCAACGGCTTCGCCTTAGACAAAATTTAAACCTGTCCCAAGAAATGTTAAACATTATCGCTTGCCAAGCCAAATTTCAATATGTTCCAAGGACTTATTTGTATTTCGTATCTGCTTGCACAAGTATATAGATTTGTTTTATTAGGGTGGTTTCACTGTTTCACCGTTTGAGTGCCAAAATATTGAACTCACTGCAAGCAGCATCTCTCCAGCCGTTGAGGACGATCCCTTTAGCAGCACATGCATGTGCGTACGAAGACAGTGCAGCACACATGCAGTCCTCTGACTTCTCACAGTTACACGAGTCATAGATACAGTTCTGTAGGCAATCAAAAAATTATATATATATATATATCTTTTTTAAAAGATGTGTATAAATAACCAACACCTACAATGAACAACAACCAGCTGTGATTAAATACAACCTTAAAATTGTTCACTTAATCAATGAGAGAAACTGCTAGAATATTGTTTTAAAGCAGATTTCATCGTCATCTATTTCAGGTGACATGCTATACCTTATATATATATATATATATATATATACAGCTACAGTATAATTTGGATTTTACCTATTTACGTCTGTTCCACTCAGTTAAAATGAAAAAGGTGACTCGAGTACATTACACTTAAGATTAAGAACAGCCCATTTTACCGATTTGTAGGTGTCAGGGCTGATTTCTAAATGGCAGCTGGCGAAAACTCCGTTAGGATCTGAGAGCAGGGAGCACCAGTGCTGCGCGTATTTCTCTGTGAAAAAGAACACCAAGATTTACAACTTTAATTGACATGTTTTACGTGAACATTTATGATACATATTTGCAAACAGGAGGAAAAGACATTTATGGGCATCCTTTAGGGTGAAATTTTATAAGTCAAAGGCTGGTTTTGCGTCTGCACCATTTTCAGTGCTCAAACTGCACGGGTTCTCGAAGGTTCTCTGGATGTCTGGGCAGTTTGCTCTGGTCTTCCAGGTGTTGGCAAAATCCACCGCCGTTCCTTCTCTAAGTCCACCAGCCGTGGTGAAATCGTCGGCCTGGATGTTGTTGAAATTGCCACAAAGTCCTGCACAATGGTGTAAGTTGATTCAGTTTACAGTATCACAGTCTTCTCAAACATGAGGACCAATTATTGACTTTTAACATCGGTACACTTTAATGTTTACTTTAATGCTTTAATGTATGAGACAGCTTGAAGGCGTGTACACACCACATGTTTGTCCTTGAAAAGCTCTATCCACCGTGATGAAAACCTGCATGATGGGAACGAGCTGGATCTCTAGAAGAAGGTTCACGCTGATGACCTTGATGACGATGTAGAATGATGATGGCTTGAAGATGCTCACTTCAGCTGTGGATACATGATCAAGGACCAACATGCTTTATTATTATTATTATTATTATTATTATTATTATTATTATGGCTATATATAATTATTTTGTTTTGTGTTTCACAAGGAACATTCCAGTGTTGATCTGTTTGTCCTGATAGATTGACTGAGTTCTACCTGTAAAAAGTGGAAGCTGTGTGTAAATCCTGTCCACGTCAACGTTCCCAGTCGAGTCCACTCGGATCACCTGAAGAGTAAAATGTAGAAAAATATATTTATTTGGAAATAGACGAGCATATATAACTGCTTATAATAGATTATAATATCACCATTATCATGGACACATACAGTATATCCTGACTACCAATTGTATTGATAGTTATGTTTCACTACCATGTAAAGTATACTGATATAAAAAACATTTCAGTAGATGTTACGGTTGGAAAACTTTCAAACACAGAAGCATGTTAACGTGCTTTTCTTATCGCTTACCTTACTGCCTTGTGATAACGCAAGGGTGACTGTTTTCAGGCAGGTCTCGCTGTCAGACAGGCCACATTTAATCAAATCACCCAGAATGGTGAAATCGACACCTGAGCACTCCTAAACAAAGTGGTGTGTGGAAAAAGTGCATGATGATGAGTAGAAAGTCCCTTCATTTTGTAGGTTAAAAACAATCTGATCAGTAAAACGACCCGAAATCCCCGTTTGTAGGCTAAAGTCAGGACTGTTACCTTTGCAAGAACGTACGAACACTCTCCGGGAAACGTGTAGGGTTTTTCGTCAAACGTTATGATGTGCGAACCTCCCAAAACCGAGCAGGTACCAGGGCAATCTTTATACACACATGTCCACTGACCTCCTGAGCAGGTGCTGAAACAAAATAAAATAACAACAGTAAGACGAGAGGGGAAAAAACTCTACCGATTCTCTCTAAGATCAATGTGGCATCTAGGAATTGTGATCCAAAATGTTTGCCAGTAGTTGTGTATGAGACCTAATTACAGTCAAAATGACCAGAAATGAATTAGATGTGAGGAAGACATACTGTCGTTCTCTCTAAACATGATATAAAAGGAAAAAGAGCAGTCCTGTGATTTAGCCAGGAGAGGTGAGCATTTGCGTTACGATATATCTGAATGGCCTTGGATTTTGCTTCACGTGATATAATTATAATATAATACTAATAACAAAAACTACAATCGGTACACCTTTGGATTTGATTTGACTTTTACATTTAAACCCTGTTTCTTTTTATTTATACAGGTCTCACCATTCTCTGCAGCTAGCTGCGTAATTTTCCCCAGACTTATAAACTTGTCCTTCATGAACACAGGAGCATGAACTCAATGGAATACAGCTGGAGTTGGTGACATCGTCCCACACAGTGCCTTCAAATATAAAATACATATTAGATTTGATATGAAAGAAATTTTGCTTGACTGTTTATTAGGGATATGTCTCGAAGGTGTCGATGCACATTACCTGGAGGACAGAAGCATCCATCAATGCAGTGTTCGTCACACACCTCTCCTCTCTCAGAGTTCGAGCAGGTATCGGTACATGGGCTCCCACACTCTGTATACGCCATGGTATCTGGGCATGACTTGGCTGTAAGAGTGAGCAAAATAATCTTAGCAAAGAGATGACAAGACTAATATTTCCCACATTCATGTAAGTTATATCCGAATTTGTGATGGACACAAAGGTAGAAAAAAAAACGCAGTCTAATTAAGCTACAATCAGAATAATCCAGGGGGAAAAGTCTCTACTCACGGCAGAAGACGTCAGACCTCCAGTTTTGTGGTCTCCCTCCTGCGTGGACGCACTGATGCGAATATTCTGCTACAGTTTGACACAAGCAGGACGAGTCTGTAGTTGTGTTACACTGGCAGAGATCCTCCATACATGCTGTCACAAACACATCGACCGACACCAGAGAGTTGCAGCTGCTGAACTCCTCCCTGAGGAACAGCTGGCGGCAGAAATTCTGTCCAGAAAGACGACATTGTTTTTTTGTTTTTTTTTAAATTGAGCTTAGGTACCGTTTTATATATCTAAATTGACTACCTTATTTGATTTAATACCTCATTTTACATAGTTTACTACCAACCTTCTGAGCCATTTAGAGCCTTCACAGGCTTTGCTTTACCAATGATGACTGCTTTGTGTAATAATATCCAGTTTTATACCAACTTTTATGTAGCTATCTGTTAGCATTTCTCTTTTAGCGGGCTAATCTATCTAGCTATCTAACGAAATCTATCTAGCTTTAGTGACCAGTATCGGTTCATTATAATGCTTCGATATATGGTGACAGCTCTAATTCAAACAATGATATGGGAACTGTTTGATAGATTTTGGTACCTCATCTCCGCAGTTCTTATATTCTTCTACAGGTTCGTCGTCACAACTTTCTGTGGGTCCGTCCATCTTCCAGAGAGTTCCATAATCAGTAGGAGAGAGAGACACACCTGTGGCATACACAAAGAAATTTCAAACCCTTTTCCTTGCATGAGCTGGACACTCCATTTGCTTTTCATTCATCTTCAGTAAAGCCTGATCAGGGTTGCAGAGGATGTGAAGCTAATCGCAGGAACAATGGACACGAGGCAGGAATACGTCCTGGATGGGACGCCGGTCCGTTACATGGCACCATGCACACACACAAGGTATCCAATCCACCTATACACACCTACAGGTAACCTGGAGCTCTGAGAAGACAACACTACTATTCCCTCTGCATCCCTACTTGACTTTAAAGACATTTATTTTCAGACTTTTCGACCAAAGTATAATTACCATTCTTAATTAGTTCATCGTAACCCGGGACTCCGTTGAAGTCGCCGCAAAGCCCACACGTCTGATTTTTGTACTTTGAATCTAATTCGATCTGTAAAAAAAAAAAAGCAAACAAAAAGAAACCGACAATGAACATCCGCTTCGCAACCGTTCGTATGTCACCTATATTTAATCACTGATTTATTATTAAGCTAGGAAATTCATGGTCTAGAAGTAGATTCATTTGTAGATGAAATTCAAAGAAGAAAGATTTACCATGAAGGCATCATCTTCATTCCACAAGGCTGTTAGCCCTACTGTGGATTTGATGGCGAGATAAGAGCTGAGCCTTTCAATATGAACTCCGCCACTGACATACGGTACACTGACCCTTAAAAACAAACAAACAAACAAACAAACAAAAAACTCATATTAGATATTTTTCTGCATCACAAGCAATTTAAAAGACATGGATTCTACATTATATGAATAGATCCACTCAACGTCAGTGAACATGTATATGTACTCAAATGGCTTTACCTCACTTTCTTCACATTTGGGTCAAAATTTCCCTAAGGAATTTGAGTATATGTTTTAATTGATATATCTACGAATATAAATGCAAATTAGTACATTCATTTTGGTTGGACGCCATAGCAACAATACAACTCACTTAGCAAATTTGAGAATAAAGACAATGTTGTAAAACAAATTCAACATTTTTGGTTTGTAATAACTGATCATTTAAAACAGTTGTTGCTAGTGGGCGTGTTTGCTTACGGTTGGCCGTTGACGCTGATTAAGCCTTTAACGAGCTCCACCACTGTGCCGTCCAGCTTCAGGGTGATTTTGCTGATCGTGGGCTTGCCGTTCACGATCGCCCGTCTCATCTGAACG
This sequence comes from Ictalurus furcatus, assembly GCF_023375685.1. Lineage (NCBI taxonomy): Eukaryota > Metazoa > Chordata > Actinopteri > Siluriformes > Ictaluridae > Ictalurus > Ictalurus furcatus. The sequence continues at coordinate 2,027,556 of NC_071264.1, read as the reverse complement.
TTAAATTCTTCATAGCTGCCCCCGCACTGCGACGTCAGGATGTGGTTACATGTGGATGGGAGTTGGAAAGCGTCTCCATCGAAGGTCAAGAAGTGGTAATTTCCCCACGTGCTGCAGACAAGCTCGTTATGCGCTGATGCAATTCCTGAAAAACGATGCACGGTGTCATTGTGTTAAACATTTAACTTTGTGTACGTAAAAAAAAAAACGTGGTGTTGTATATTTTATTCGTGTCTACCTGAAATCAGTTGGGTTTTCGTCAACGGTTCAATGATCGCTACGGTCGCTGAGATATTTAGAGAAATAAAAGTTATTCTTTCATTCTATTAACTTATCCCACTTCATTAGAGACACTGATTTCTATAATGTACGCTTTTGAAACAGTATGTATTACTCATTTCCAACTCTGTACATATTTCTGTATGTATCATTTACATCTACTATCTTGTAATTCATATCAAGCAGATGATTATTAACTGATACATTCACTGGATTGGAGCCAGTTCTGATTAATACAGCATTTATAACATATTATACTTTTAACATATTGTATGATATATTAGACCTAGCAATAGTACTTAGTTATTAAGTCATTTACTTACTTTGTGAAGCAACCAGTCCAATAGATAGAGTGAGCCATATTGTTAACGTTACAGTTATTAAATTTAAAGTCCCCATAGTGGTGTTGCGGAGTGCCGAACGCTCCACAGGTATGGTGTGACAATTCCCTGGTCCAGTCTGATTTTTATACTACCTTAGTTTTACGTCATATTCTTGAGCTTTAGTTAAGGAGGGGCCATAAGGTAGTTTAACTTTCCTAAGACAAATATCTCACTGGATTGTGCTAGATGATGGCGTGGCTTTGAAGCCTTTTAGGCAATTTGCCTTCAGGAGAATGGGTGGACCTCTTATTCTGTTTTAGTGTTAGTCATAGACCATAACCTTAATATGGTTGTTTTAATTTGAGTAGTGTCATTATTAGTATTAATAGCCATCATTTCTAGTAATATAACGTGTAGAAATTGACACCCGTCTAACATCATGGAGAAATAAAACAGCAAAATCAGGACCTTAATGAACAAAAAGTTTGGGATGTCTGCATCTGAATATTTACTCATGTCTTGGGGTCAGATGAGACCACTGTCTTGGGGTTAGATGAAACCACTGGGATATTTGGCAACAAAATATAAGCATTGTGTGGTCCAGGGTCTCTTGTGAAGAATTATGCCTTCATGCATTCAATTTTACCTATCATTCATTCATTCATTCATTCATTCATCTTCAATAACTGCTTTATCCTGGTCAGGGTGATATTGGATTTAACCATTTTTTGTTACTTTCGATGTTAAATCTTGCACTAATTATCTTTGTCTTCATTAGTTTTGTCCTAAGCACATGTAAGTTTTGCATACAGTTCAGTTGTTGATAGGCTAGTGCTTTCATGCATGAGTGAACGTGAGTAAATACACTGTGGTGAGACTCTTATTATGCAAATGATGTATAAAATATCAGTGCCCATCCCATTAAATAATGACTTGAAATCATGACACCTATTTCAAGCCAAATGGTGACTCACACTTTATACTTTATCAGGATCTGTATCCTGATACAGTATAAAGGATCAATTCCATCAGTACATTTTGACTAAAACATTGATATGATATACAATATAACAACCAATGATAGTAATGGTACTCTTGGTACTGATAATTCTTTTGTTGCAATCTTATGTTTATTGTCAAGTTGATTAGGAATTTTTGGATTAAAAGACTCTTTATGTCAGTGCCAGGGTGTATCGCCCAGAGTAGTACAACAGTAATAAAGGTTCAACAAAATATAGAAAAATCAAATTTGTGAACAAACTGGAACTATCCTGTGCAGCCTGTGACAATAGTTGAAGCGGCAGTTTTTTGTCCTCCAAAGCTGTGATAGTGACAGTATCTCTCCAGTCCCCTCACATCCACCAAAGCTATCAGCACTAACGGGGCTGGAATGTGCCTGTCCTTCCATTACCAATGTGCTGCCTAATTATTCCATTTTACTCTGGTTGACAGGATAGGAGCGAGCATGCACTTTGGTTTCCCTCAAATCCACCAGAGCTATCAGTGCTCACAAACCTGGAATGTGTTACACTTGTGCCATTGTTCTCACCACAGATGATTTGCTTACTTGGTACCAGCAGGTTCTGAAAGCCTCCACACAGCCATCAGTCAGGTGTCTACTGCCTTGGTATCAACCTATTCAGGATGTTAGCAGAACAAAAAACCAAGAGAAAAACAAAAACCCAGGGAACACTTCTCTCTGAGCATATGGATAGCTTGACATCAAACATATTTCAGGTTAAAATCACAAATTTCAAGTTCAAGCCACACACTATGAATCAGACCTTTCAGCAGAGCCCTCCTGATAGCTCTGGGTCCAAGCTGTACTCTTGGAGCTCACCTGAGGGGCATGAGGATAATATGTCTGTGGCAGCATATGTCTGTGGGAGAGTCTTCCAACAGACATATGGATGACAGCTGAGGATGACCACATTACTTGAATTCAGCTTCAATAACTTCCAGAGAGTTATCCGGATCAGCCTCCCCAGCTCAGACACCGCTGGGATGCTTTGGACCAGCCATGACAGCCACTATTAAATTTATATAAGGTTAGATACTGTGGTTCATCCAGTAACACTAAACTTACCAGTAAACCAGTAACGCATATAAAATCATGCACCCAAGGCTCTAATAAATCCCTGGGTGCACCTGATCATGGGATCACAGGGGTATAAGGCGCTTATAAACCTGCAGTGTGAGGTTAGAACACATGAACCTGCTAGATTTGAGATGCCGTCATGTCCTGATCCGTTCAGACCATGGAATGATGGTTATGTACCCAAATCACCAGACTGGCACAAGTTCTAAAATATGCCTTGCAGGAAGCTCCTCAAGTGGGCTCACTGACCTCTGGCCTCACTAAGAGCAACGTACCTAGCAGATCCCTAGCAACTCAGATTTGAACCAGGATTGCAACAGCCACTGTCTTAAGACCAAGCTGGCATTTTCTAAGGTCTTCTGTAGTTTTACTACATTTAGAAACTAAAACAATGTCTCAAATGATGTTTGACACATATGCATAACGTGCCACATTCAGAGTTGCTGATGTAAGTCAAATGTTACATCAATATTTACGCAGGGAAAGTGTCTTGTATTCATAGCCAGGATGTGCAGGTACTTAAGCTGATTTTATTGGTGGTTCATCCAGATTATTAAAATTACATGCTTTTAGTACACCCCTCCAAGTTGCCAGATTTTTCTTGAGTAGAGGTGACTGAGATAATGTTTTTCCGTAGTGTTTTGACTATGTTAATGACTTTCACTCTCAGCATATCCAATTAATTAGAATGTTATTTATTTATCCTTCACCAACAGATAATTGTGTTCAAATGAATGTAGCCATGAGATACTAAATTGTGTCACACAGCGGTGCTGGATTTAAAACTTCCCTTCGCTCAAGCCAATATAAAACGACAATGAAAAAAAAATCAAAATAAGTTGAATTTGTGTGTAACCAAGACACACCTTGGTTACCAAATAAACTCCAATCCCATTTCTGCAACACCTATGAAATGGTAGTGCTTAAGTCCATAGTTACATCTGAACAGTAAATACCCATGTGCACGCCTCACTACACATGTAACTCAACTCACACACCAGTGTGAAAACAAAACTGCAACCCCTTAACTTCTGCCCCACTTATTGTAGTGCACCCCCATGGTAGTGGACTCTCACCAACAGTGAGAGACTTAAACAACAGGCCACATGTCTTTTTCACCAACACAATAGTGGCAAATTTAGTAATAGATCAAATATTAGAGCTGCTGTCACCTATGATGCCCTTTATATATAGCACTTTATATGACAGTGCAGATTTGACCAATAACAAACAATAAAAATCAAAGGTCTATTTCTGTAACTCCTTGTAAAGACGAGAATGGGAAAGAGTAGGAGTGTGACATAGCAGGGGCTTTTTTATAGACTATACATGTCATGGTTATGATGTGATGACTATTAGTACAAGGGAATGAGCAAATGGGAAAACTCCACTAGTTCTGAAGGAAACAGGCCAGATGCAATATATCTACAGTGTCTGGAAACCCAGGAAAAAATACTCCACATGATAGCTTTGCCTGAGTAAAGCAGCTGAGATGTGTCGCACGTGACATGTCGTTTATGGTGTTTGAAAAGACATGGTTTGTGAAATGATTTTTTTTAAAAAAACACAGAGCTTCATGGTCTCTTTTGAATTTTGTGCGAGACTAAAGAAACTGATCAGAAGATCTGAAGAGGAGCCGAGGAAGTCAGAGATATAGCTTGTTGTTGTGGCATGTAAACCTTCAAACAGTTCCTCCAGCCTTAATTTTCCAGAGATCAGGTCTATTTGTCCAGGCGCATATTTTAGTTCCGGCTTGCATGTTTAGTCACTCAGCCCTGCCATATTTTACTCTAGGTGGACATACTCTTAAACAAATCTTTTGTTTCACAGCAACTAAGCAAATATATGAAGCCTAATATCCTAGGGGAATGAGCGTAATTCAGGATATAGAGAAAGAAAGCAAAGTCTTTGACGGTGCAATTCAAATACACACATGGATGATTGATGTGGTGAACTGACATGTGCTAATACACATTATGCGGAGTAAAAGAGAGCTAGAGTGAGAAACACTTTAATGTAATGGTTACTTTGTGTCATTGTAAGACAAATAAATATGTACAGAGGGATAGGACAGAGGGAGGATGAATGCACGTCGCCCATTTATTACACGTATGAATTGTCATGACGCTGGCCCTTTTTTTTTTATGTCATATGTCATTCAATAAAAGACCAACCCGACCCTTATTTTAAAAACAAGTGGACTGCCATCTACTGTAAGACCTATTAGAGTAATTCCAAAATGAATTCAGTCCTCAAAAATTGGCCGTGAGAGATTTATTAGGCAAACTTCATTCAAAATCAAATAAATAACCATGCATATGATAAGGTGTGAAAAATTATTTTAATTCATCCACATCAAAGTGTTTTCAAGCATGAACTGCTGCCGTCACATCATATAAGTCAGGACTTTCAGGCCTTGCAGCAGCAAAGCATCCCCACACCATCACACTACCACCACCATGTTTGAATGTTTGTATGATTTTCTTATTGTGGAATGCTTTGTTAGCCTCCCACCAGATGTAACAGGACCCATGTCTTCCAAAAAGTTCCACTTTCGACTTATCAGTCTACAGAACATCATGGCAGACCGGCCACTTCTGAGAAGATGTTCCAAGTTTTCTCCATTTTGAGATGATGGCTCTTACTGTGGTTCACTGGAGACCCAGAGCCTTAGAAATGCTTCTGTAACCCTTGCCAGACTGATATATTTCAATAACCCTTTCATCTCTTCTGGAATTTCTTTTTGGTCATAGAGTGTATATAATATATCTCATCACACCCTGCACCTGGCCTGATTGTTGCCATAAGAAAGGCCTAACACTCGACCTCTAATTCTACTCACCTGTATTCAGTAACACCAACATATATACACCTGTACACATACTGAACTTTCAAGCAGTAAATGTGAAGTCTTGCTTCTGGTTTAGTGTTCTGGGTTCATTTAGGTGTTTGATTTTGATTTGTTTATTGACATTGATTCTTATTTTGCACCATGTGCTCTGTTTTTATTCACCCAAATCATGTTTGTGGCAATAAATTAAATTGAGTGAGGGCTTTATGCAATGTGTCCGGGTATGCATTGGGCTTTAGTATTAATTAAGGATATCACAAAACATTTTATTTTGCTCTTTTAGTTCTGTTAGTTTTCCCATTTTAAATAGTGGACGGAACGGTACATGAGGTCACTTTCTCAAATTGTTCTGCAATACCTCATATAGCCACAAGAAGTCGCTTGACTATATAATGAAAACGTCACAGGTGCTATTTTATATCACGTGATACAGGTGGTATTTTATATCACGTGATGCACTTTATTGCCACATCACCTGATCACGGCAGGCCTATAAATAGGCGTGATGTTACACATGCTTCAGGTGCTGGTCACGTGCGAGGGCGCTTTCCACGGTGTGAAACTCACACAACATCTCATTCCCTTCTCAGGGATCAGGGTTACATGTGTAAACCAGACATTTTTGTTTATTTATTTTTGTAATTGAAAAAAAAATAAAAAATTCCAAGACCTATCACCCATGTGAAATACGAATTGCCCCCTTAAACCCCTTAAAATCTGGTTGTACCGCTTTGAGCAGCAATAACTGCAACCAAACTCTTCCGATAACTGGAGATCAGTCTTTCACTTACGTCTAGGACTAGGACTTACTCCTACGCTTTGGATCATTGTCTTGCTGCATAATCCAGTTGCGCTTGAGTTTCAGTTTACGGACTGAAGACCGGACATTCGAAGAGCAGAATTCATGTTTCCCAGGCCCTGAAGCAGCAAAGCATCCCCACACCATCACACCGCCTCCACCATGCTCGAACATAGGTATGATGTTTGTGGAATTCGGTGTTTGGTTTATGCCAGATGTAACGGCACCCCTTGTCTTCAAGACAGTTCTACTTACGACTCATCAATCTACAGAACATTCTCCCAGAAGATTTGAGGATCATCAAACATTAATGTTCTTCTGGGTTAGCAGTGGTTTTCACCTTGCCACCCTTCCATAGATGTCATTTTTGCCCAGTGTCTTTCTGATAGTGGAGTCATGAACAGTGACCTTTATTGATGTAAGAGAGGCCTGTAGGTCCTTTGATGTTGTCCTTGGCTCTTTTGTGACTTCCTGGATGAGTTGTCACTGTGCTCTTGGAGGAATTTTGGAAGGTCGGCCACTTCTGGGAAGGTTCACTACTGTGCCGAGTTTTTCCGTTTGGAGATAACGGCTCTCACTGTGGTTCTGTGGAGTCTCAGAGCCATTGAAATAACTTTGTAACCCTTCCCAGACTGATGTCTTTCAATCACCTTCTTCCTCATTTTGCTGTAGTGTGTTACTGGGTAAGACCTTTTAACCAACTTCATGCTGTTGGAAAAAGTTCTATTTAAGTGTTGATTTGATTGAACAGGGTTTGCAGTAATCAGGCCTGGTTGTGTCTAGTCCAGCTGACTATTTCAGTTTCACATTTTAAATAGAATGGGCTACATGAAGAAGACTAAAATTGATTAAAATGAGAATAAATCCCCTATTTCATCATTGTGATAAGGGTTTTTCTACTTTAAGATGCTATCAATTGCATGATGTGCTTATCCATTATGCTTCTTGCAACAGAATAATTGAGTGTATGAGTTGTATTGCATGATTAAAGGCAGGATTACACCCTTTTTATGTGTGATTTGCTCATAATAATAATTAAAATATGTACTTGAAGCAGTGGTTGTGCAATTCAACTCCAGGGTTCGGGGTTTGATTTTTCTTTGTCAATTGAAAATATATTGTTTAAGTTATGAAAAATAGATTTTATCTGAATAAGAAGAAAAACCCTAGTTTTGCCGAATGAAGTGTGTCACTAATGCAGATTTTATGACAAGATTAATATCAATCACATCTACTCATATATATATATATATATATATATATATATATATATATATATATATATATATATATATATACAAAATTCTATCAAGAGTTATTAAAAAATAATTAACATCAACACCACTAGATACTAGAATTTCCACACAAATGAGATGCAGCATGTTGATTGCTGTTGTTTATTAGGTTTTAAGCATCAGAAAGGAATTACAGGGTGGTGGGAAAACCTGAAGACATTTCTTCAGTCATCACACTTCTTTAGTCGATTCGTGTAAATAGTGTCATAAATAGATTAACATTGATTAGAGGAAATGAAGACTGTTCTATGTTGGATCACCGACGCCGACGCCGCTGCTTGCTGGGAGGAATCTCCTTCAGTGTACACTCTCTCTCATAGCAGCCGCACTTCTCGACATAGACATACGTCTGGGTGACCTTTGTCCCGCCTGGACAGATGAATTCGGCTTCCTTCTTGCTGGTGGACACTTCCTGACAACAGGAGCATGAGTGCTCGAATGTGTTGGCTGCCATTGAGTAGCTGAGGAGTGGAGAGAGAAAGCAGAATGTTTTGGAAACACATTTCAGTCTCTGTAGTGGTGAAATGAAAACAGCTGCTCGAATGATTTCTAATCTCTCAATAGAGAGATCATGTGATAGAAGTAGAAAACCAAGGCTTACAGGGAAGATGTGACACAGGAGCCTTCACAAGCCGTCAACTCTACTGGTTTTGCAGTCCTGCAGCCATTGCTTTCTAGGTAAGTGGAGTTCCTGGTGAGGTTGCACGCCCTATTCTTCAGTACGCCTTAAAAAAAAAATCACTTTATTTAGTCCGAGTCCACTGCTTGGATTGGATTTGCTCACTTGTATGTTGGTTTGTATATTACCAATTGTTCTTCTCTTTGATTACCAATTGTGACTGAATAAATGTAAAAGAATGCTTACAGGTAGGGCAGCAGTCAACCGTGACGATTGTTCCCTGCATAAAGAAAAAGAGAAAGGATTATAATATATCATGGGTTCAAATACCAAAGACAAACAACACCATGGCAACAGTATTCTGAAAAAGGCATCATGTAGGATCTAACCTAATCTCCTAAAATGTTGTTCTAGTGATGGACAATGCTATATATATATATATATATATATATATATATATATATATATATATATATATATATATATACTTATGATCACACCAGTGTAATTGTTAATGTAATTGTTATGGTTGTGGCAACTCACAGGAACACAGTCAGCTTCAAAGAATGGCTGACAAACACGCTGGATTGTAACAGGATAGTAGTGTGTCCCGCTTTTCACACAGCTGTAAGTCACACACTTGTCATTAGGTGGAGTCCAGGTCTCACCAGGCTAAAGAAACACAGAAGAGATGCATGACTGCAACATTTTTTTAACTGGGAAAGACACTGTCTTCTTCTCTAGTGCCTAAATTATTTCTAAACCATGTTACTTGGTGCAACCATACTGTCATGTATATCAGAGAAGGAACTCTGAACTACAGTTCCCAGCAGCCACTGCACCTCCCTACATCACAGTCACATGACCACCTGTACCTGAATCACTTGTGTGTGTGTGTGTGTGTGTGTGTGTGTGTGTGTGTGTAACCACAGTTTGCACTGCATTCCTTGTCTTATATTTGTCTTTCTTTGCCGTTGCTGTGTTTAGGTGTTTGGTTTATGTTTCGTCTTTGCCCTAGTGCTTTTGTGTTGCACTCGCATCCATCTCCAAACCGTGACGCTGTACATTCTCAGTAGTTTGTAATTCTAAGCATCATGGCAATGTTCACCCCCAGGCTATGACTGACCTTCAACTAATTTAATAAACGATTTGACTTCTGGCTTAAGTCGTACATTAAAAGCTCACCTTGAGCATTTGACTCGTGTTGCCAGATGTAACCACACAGCTGAACTGCACACATTGTCCACAGCAGTCTCCTGGAACGAGCTCGTATTCATATCCCTGAAGAGCATAACACGAACAGGTTTTTATTTAATAATCTGTCAGCATTTCATAAAGCTCACACGATCATGCGACGATATATATATAATCGTTTTTAATCACACACATGTTGAACATGTTTTTCATGAATAAGCCATTCTCAATAGGTGAACTTCATTCGGTTTACTCACCAACGGACATTGTGTGTTGCATGTAACCGGCGTGCATGAGACTTTGTTCAGTTCAGTTTGGGAATCCACTTTGTGTGTACATACACACTCCTGACATTTTTCCATAGGAACAGATGCACCAGGCTGCAAAAAGACAAAGAGAAAGAATCTGACTGAAAACTGAAAGGATGAAATTAGGCATCTGCAAATCCTGATCGAGGAACGATTATTCATCTGAGACTACTACAATATTGGGAAGAGAAATGAATTCAGGGCTATTTGTACAGTTTGGAGTATAGTGCGCTTATTATTATTATTTTTTTATGTAACAATTTTATTTCATACACCTCTTAGTGTTCTTACCTGATATACGGTGTCATTGAACACACAGACAGATTCAGGCACTGTGAAAAGTGAAAAGACGTTCCAATGAGTTTGGTTTCTCTTCTCTTTCTATCATTATTAAATATTTTCTGGGGGAAATGCATGTATCGTGCTCCACACTTACCACAGGTGTGTGATTGACAACAGCCTTTTTTCTCGAAGTGCGGAGTGAATCCGAGGGGGCAAGTTTGCTTCTCGTCGGGACAAAGACTGTAATTACACACTGTGGAAGAATATAAAACAAGCACGTAAAAATGCGCGTAATAGACTTTTTGTTTATGAGGATTTTGTGATTGGAATCGCGTTGATGAGGTGGAGATAAGACATTTTGTGTATTTCTGTATTACGCAATATCTTTGTAACGTAAACGTCACTGCCTTTTAGTCAAAATTTTGACTTTTGGATATGTTCCTTCAGTCAAATTTTGTGATGAGACGTGTTAGCGACTCAAGTGTGTAAACTCACCACAGATGTCATATTGGCAGCAATCCACGATCTGTTGGACCTTCACCTGACCTTCAAGTGCGTCACACTTAACAGGCTTTTGTGTAGGACATGGCAATTTCATGCAGCTCACTGTCAGAGTCTTCTCATCACACGTGCAGCTGTCACAACCTGACACCCAGGTCTCTTTGGCCTTAAGGAAGTAGTGAAGTGTATGTTACGTTCACAGTAATTACGGTAACAGTTTCGATAACGATTTTGTAACGTTTGTTTTTTAACGTTTGAATCTGTTTGTTTTACCTTTTTCAACTGTCCATCATTCATGAGGCAGTAGTCTGATTATTTGAAGAATAAAAGAAAAGACAATTGCTATTCACACCAGCACTATATATTTCAACAGGGACAGAGTAGATCTACAGACAGATGACAAATTAAAAGGTTGAACAAACATAAAGTGCTTTTGTAAAGTGTCGAGCCTCCATGCCATTAGACACAAGACCTGGAATTGTTTTGAATGGACAAACACCATTCTTCCAAAAGATATTCCCTCTATTGGTGTTTTCATGATGGTAGTGGAGAGCGCTGTCTAACGTGCTGGTCCAAAATTTCTGATAGCTGTTTAATTGAGGTAAAATCTGGTGACTGTGACGGCCATAGTCATACTCATACTTCATACTCATCAAATTATTCATGAGCCTTTATGTTCCGTAGATGGGGACAGGGTGATCCCAGAAGAAACCACGCCCAACACCGTCATTATATGAGCTAGTTTAAACTTTAATTTATCACTTGTCTGTAGTTTCAAGTTTAATTATAAATGATGAAAGTGAGGCCTTACCACAGGAACTGTTAACACACATATTTATATCTGGACTCAACTGCATCATGCCTTCCGGACAGTAGCAGCCTTCCCAGAACATACTTTCCAAAGGACTAAATGCACTGGGTGTGTTTATAAATTTGAGGTTAAACCTGTAAAAGCAAGCAATAGAATGTCACCGTGATATAATTTTATAATCATTTACCCCCCCCCCCCCCCAAAAAAAAACAACATTGTTGAATTACTGTGTGTTAGACGGCACTTTACCTTAAATCACAAGTTAATGGAATCTGAGGTCCACAAGCTTTATAGACTTTGGGCTCCTCGCAGAAGAATTCTACACACAGAGGACAGAAATGCTTGTAATCGCTATAAGCAGATACCGTATGTCATTAATTGTCGTCACTTTAATGGTACTTACCACACACTCCATTTGTGGCTGGCCTCCAGTCGATGCAGATTCCTGCTATAGCACACTGTTCAGCGTACATCTGCAAACTGGAACAACCAATGCTCTGGGTGTTCATGTGGCACACGTCATAGTTGCAGGCCTCCTCATAATACTGGTACGGGACAAACTCGTGGCATTCCTTAAAGGTACTTCACAAAAGATCCAGGTTAGAATTAGGCATTTAAAAACCAGGGAATTTTGTGTTCCTAAACACTTATTGTAGTTAGATCAAGAGTGCTAAAAAAAGAGAGTGTACTTACGTGCTAAGAATTTCACAAATTGGAGCATTTGTGCATGGCACTGGTGTTGGTTTGGGGTTTGGTGGTAGACAGACACTGTTGTTATTACTGACATGCCAATATGGAGCCATTTTTTCACAGGAGGAAATAATGGTGCCATTTGGTAGGCGACAATCCTCGGTACGGTTATTATTACATGTTCCTAAAAATGGATGAAAAGCAGATTTATTAGAGCAAATCACATCTACAATTCACAACAGCTTTTCATGCTCTCGGATTATCTGCTCTATAATTACCATGTTTTATAAACAGTTCTAATTAGTTTTAGCCGTTACTTACTTGCTGTAGCACCGGCTCTAACCAGGTAATACTATTTTAATCTGTTCATCTCAGTAGCATTTCTCGAAATCTTAAATCTTAATCTGAATGACCTTTTGTGGGGATTTTATTTTTGAACTACCTATTTGCTTGTTGCATTTTATAACTATGATTATATATATAGATAGATAGATAGATAGATAGATAGATAGATAGCATAATCTGTCTATCTATCAAGTCAATTATGTGACCTAATTTGTAACACGTTTTAAATATACAATATAATTATAGACCTTTAAAAAGTTTGCATGTATTTTCTTGGCCTGACTGTACGGAAACAAAAGATCTGGCACAATTAATCTGCATGTTTCCCCTTTAAGCGTTATGCTAGCAATTAGAACAGGAACTTACCACACTGTCCTTCAGTGTTTCCATGGAACTTTTGCCATGGGAGGTTGATGAAAAACATCATGCCAGTGAAGGTGACCTGTGCATCGATTGCTGGTATCACCACGAGTGATTCGATACCATTGTCTGTAATTCGGAAGTCCTCATTCTCATATGGTAGTAGGACTCGGTTGTTGTTGACCTTAATCTGTTTAAAAAAGATTGTTTTGTTGTTGATGGGTTTTTTTTTTTTCAGATTTAGCCACAGCACATTTCCATTACTAAAGACGTCTAAGCATGATGTATAGCTATAATCATTAGTTTTGCATGCTGTTTTTATTTATTTTATTTATTTTGGTTATGCATTACTGTTGAGGTGCAAAGCCTGACGCATTTAGTAGATAGAAACACAAATAGTGATGTAACAAAAGTTAGAAAATACTGTCTAAACTGACTACAACAAGAAGTCAAGTGTTGTCAAGTGTTTGACTATAAGATTTTGACTCCAAAATGCTCATATTGGTCATTTCAGTGTGCAATTTCTGAGTAGGCTTTTAATCTAAAATCAGTGTTTTTATTTAGACTGGTGGTTAAGAGTTGATTTGTTTACTAAATCAATATGCTATTGAACTATAGAAATGATTCAATTAGTTACCAGATTTATGACCATTCCGTTGGAAATATCCTGCGTCATGAAAATTTTAAAGGATTTGTAGTGAACAGTCAGTGATTTAGGACAGGAGAGACCATCTTCTGAGTCGCAGTAGACGTTGTCGATAATGACACTGAAGTGGTATTTTGGATTTATCTCTTTGACAAGGACATAGGAGCAGTTTCCTTGAAATGGGTAGTATGTTCCATCAAAAGTGATGTAATGTGGATCTCCAAAGCCACTGCATATACCTGAATAAGGTACAACATGTATATGCTAATGTATTATTAATGCTGTTGGGAATAGTTATAATATGTATATATATAAACACCCAGCAGTAAATATAAATGATGAAACAGGCAGTTTACTCACACTCGCATTCATATTTGGAACAACACCCAGACTCATCAGTGACTTTCTTCGGCAGGTGATTGTTTACACAAACAGGCAAAGGTGCATCCTGACATTTCATATGCTCATGTATGATTACTCCATTGTTGCATGTAATATTGGAGCATTTTCCATCTGGTATAGTCTCTCCATGCTGAAAATAAATGACAATTAGCAGATATGTCAATGCTCTGAGAGGATAAGGAAGTCAGAAAGTTTGGAATTCATTGTCTAACCAAAGAGAAGAAATGAATTTGAGCAGAAATAGCGAATAATAATGGTCTGAAACGTTTTTGTTTCAGACTTTAAGGCCAAGAAAATTAAGAACAGTAAATAAGAATGTTCCTTTACTAAGTAAATGTCTAAAGTGATTTATTACAGTGCACTATTGCAAGTTAATGTGAAAAGCTTTTGTGGATTACACGGTCTTAATAGGATTTGAAGCATTCACATAACACAATAATTTAAAAACAAACCAAATGATTTTACTTGAGCATCATTTCTTTGTTAAATGCATTACCTTCAGAGATGGCTTATCGCAAGGTTTCATGTGGCTTGTGGTTGGCGCTTGTGTAGTTGAACCACAGTGATATACATGTGTATGAGGTACACATGCATTGTGCTCTGTCTGGTTGCAAAATGCAACATAGCACCATCCATCATGATCACTCACATTGTAAATCTGGAAACCTGGATGTAGCATGTATTAAAAAAAAGTGAAAATGTGCTTGATATTAAGTGTTATGGCAAACTGCAAATAAGGAAAGCTATTGAAACTAATTGAGTTACCTGGTGGTACTTTAGTTCCATTAATGATGCATACACATTGATGCTCTGTACCAGGTGTTGATGTGGATCCAGTTATGACAGTAAATGTTGTACTTGTTGTTGCAGTTGTAGGTGGTGCTGTTGTAGTTGTTGTCATTGTTGTGCTGGAAGTTGTAGTACTGTAACAGCCTTCTGGCATTACACAACAATACACGTTTATTTCATAGTCAAAGCACTGCTGTTGAAGACCTTGATTTTGATTGAGACAAATTAGTCCATCTTGGGCATTACAAGTCACTACCTGACCCAACTGTGAGAGGGAAAGGTCAGGGTAGAGTTTTGCTCTGCATTCAACATTTGATGGCATGGAGCAGATCTGAGGATAAGTCTCACTTATTCTTTTTATTGGTACAATTTCACCACCATTAAGACCAGTTGTAGGAGGCCCAAAGTCCTTCCAGCCAGACCAAGAGCACTCAGGCTGGCATATTGAAGGGGGGTGTGTGGTTGTTGTAGTTGTTGGTGGAGTTGTTGGAGTTGTTGATGGTGTTGTAGTTGTTGGTGGAGTTGTTGTTGTAGTAGTTGTTGTTGGTGTTGTTGAAGTAGGTGTTGTTGGTGATGTTGTTGTTGGTGGTGGTGTTGTACATGCTTCATTGTCTGGCATTACACAACAATAGACGTTTATTTCGTAGTCAAAGCACTGCTGTTGAAGACCTTGATTTTGATTGAGACAAATTAGTCCATCTTGGGCATTACAAGTCACTACCTGACCCAACTGTGAGAGGGAAAGGTCAGGGTAGAGTTTTGCTCTGCATTCAAAATTTGATGGCATGGAGCAGATCTGAGGATAAGTCTCACTTATTCTTTTTATTGGTACAATTTCACCACCATTAGGACCAGTTGTAGGAGGCCCAAAGTCCTTCCAGCCAGACCAAGAGCACTCAGGCTGGCATATTGAAGGGGGGGGTGTGGTTGTTGTAGTTGTTGGTGGAGTTGTTGGAGTTGTTGTTGGTGTTGTAGTTGTTGGTGGAGTTGTTGTTGTAGTAGTTGTTGTTGGTGTTGTTGAAGTAGGTGTTGTTGAAGTAGGTGTTGTTGGTGATGTTGTTGTTGTTGTTGGTGTTGTACATCCTTCATTGTCTGGCATTACACAACAATACACGTTTATTTCATAGTCAAAGCACTGCTGTTGAAGACCTTGATTTTGATTGAGACAAATTAGTCCATCTTGGGCATTACAAGTCACTACCTGACCCAACTGTGAGAGGGAAAGGTCAGGGTAGAGTTTTGCTCTGCATTCAACATTTGATGGCATGGAGCAGATCTGAGGATAAGTCTCACTTATTCTTTTTATTGGTACAATTTCACCACCATTAGGACCAGTTGTAGGAGGCCCAAAGTCCTTCCAGCCAGACCAAGAGCACTCAGGCTGGCATATTGAAGGGGGGGTGTGGTTGTTGTAGTTGTTGGTGGAGTTGTTGGAGTTGTTGTTGGTGTTGTAGTTGTTGGTGGAGTTGTTGTTGTAGTAGTTGTTGTTGGTGTTGTTGAAGTAGGTGTTGTTGAAGTAGGTGTTGTTGGTGATGTTGTTGTTGGTGGTGTTGTTGTACATGCCTTCATTGTCTGGCATTACACAACAATAGACGTTTATTTCGTAGTCAAAGCACTGCTGTTGAAGACCTTGATTTTGATTGAGACAAATTAGTCCATCTTGGGCATTACAAGTCACTACCTGACCCAACTGTGAGAGGGAAAGGTCAGGGTAGAGTTTTGCTCTGCATTCAACATTTGATGGCATGGAGCAGATCTGAGGATAAGTCTCACTTATTCTTTTTATTGGTACAATTTCACCACCATTAGGACCAGTTGTAGGAGGCCCAAAGTCCTTCCAGCCAGACCAAGAGCACTCAGGCTGGCATATTGAAGGGGGGGGTGTGGTTGTTGTAGTTGTTGGTGGAGTTGTTGGAGTTGTTGATGGTGTTGTAGTTGTTGGTGGAGTTGTTGTTGTAGTAGTTGTTGTTGGTGTTGTTGAAGTAGGTGTTGTTGGTGATGTTGTTGTTGGTGGTGGTGTTGTACATGCTTCATTGTCTGGCATTACACAACAATAGACGTTTATTTCGTAGTCAAAGCACTGCTGTTGAAGACCTTGATTTTGATTGAGACAAATTAGTCCATCTTGGGCATTACAAGTCACTACCTGACCCAACTGTGAGAGGGAAAGGTCAGGGTAGAGTTTTGCTCTGCATTCAAAATTTGATGGCATGGAGCAGATCTGAGGATAAGTCTCACTTATTCTTTTTATTGGTACAATTTCACCACCATTAGGACCAGTTGTAGGAGGCCCAAAGTCCTTCCAGCCAGACCAAGAGCACTCAGGCTGGCATATTGAAGGGGGGGGTGTGGTTGTTGTAGTTGTTGGTGGAGTTGTTGGAGTTGTTGTTGGTGTTGTAGTTGTTGGTGGAGTTGTTGTTGTAGTAGTTGTTGTTGGTGTTGTTGAAGTAGGTGTTGTTGAAGTAGGTGTTGTTGGTGATGTTGTTGTTGTTGTTGGTGTTGTACATCCTTCATTGTCTGGCATTACACAACAATACACGTTTATTTCATAGTCAAAGCACTGCTGTTGAAGACCTTGATTTTGATTGAGACAAATTAGTCCATCTTGGGCATTACAAGTCACTACCTGACCCAACTGTGAGAGGGAAAGGTCAGGGTAGAGTTTTGCTCTGCATTCAACATTTGATGGCATGGAGCAGATCTGAGGATAAGTCTCACTTATTCTTTTTATTGGTACAATTTCACCACCATTAGGACCAGTTGTAGGAGGCCCAAAGTCCTTCCAGCCAGACCAAGAGCACTCAGGCTGGCATATTGAAGGGGGGGGTGTGGTTGTTGTAGTTGTTGGTGGAGTTGTTGGAGTTGTTGTTGGTGTTGTAGTTGTTGTGGAGTTGTTGTTGTAGTAGTTGTTGTTGGTGTTGTTGAAGTAGGTGTTGTTGAAGTAGGTGTTGTTGGTGATGTTGTTGTTGGTGGTGTTGTTGTACATGCTTCATTGTCTGGCATTACACAACAATAGACGTTTATTTCGTAGTCAAAGCACTGCTGTTGAAGACCTTGATTTTGATTGAGACAAATTAGTCCATCTTGGGCATTACAAGTCACTACCTGACCCAACTGTGAGAGGGAAAGGTCAGGGTAGAGTTTTGCTCTGCATTCAACATTTGATGGCATGGAGCAGATCTGAGGATAAGTCTCACTTATTCTTTTTATTGGTACAATTTCACCACCATTAGGACCAGTTTGTAGGAGGCCCAAAGTCCTTCCAGCCAGACCAAGAGCACTCAGGCTGGCATATTGAAGGGGGGGGTGTGGTTGTTGTAGTTGTTGGTGGAGTTGTTGGAGTTGTTGTTGGTGTTGTAGTTGTTGGTGGAGTTGTTGTTGTAGTAGTTGTTGTTGGTGTTGTTGAAGTAGGTGTTGTTGAAGTAGGTGTTGTTGGTGATGTTGTTGTTGTTGTTGGTGTTGTACATCCTTCATTGTCTGGCATTACACAACAATACACGTTTATTTCATAGTCAAAGCACTGCTGTTGAAGACCTTGATTTTGATTGAGACAAATTAGTCCATCTTGGGCATTACAAGTCACTACCTGACCCAACTGTGAGAGGGAAAGGTCAGGGTAGAGTTTTGCTCTGCATTCAACATTTGATGGCATGGAGCAGATCTGAGGATAAGTCTCACTTATTCTTTTTATTGGTACAATTTCACCACCATTAGGACCAGTTGTAGGAGGCCCAAAGTCCTTCCAGCCAGACCAAGAGCACTCAGGCTGGCATATTGAAGGGGGGGGTGTGGTTGTTGTAGTTGTTGGTGGAGTTGTTGGAGTTGTTGTTGGTGTTGTAGTTGTTGGTGGAGTTGTTGTTGTAGTAGTTGTTGTTGGTGTTGTTGAAGTAGGTGTTGTTGGTGATGTTGTTGTTGGTGGTGGTGTTGTACATGCTTCATTGTCTGGCATTACACAACAATACACGTTTATTTCGTAGTCAAAGCACTGCTGTTGAAGACCTTGATTTTGATTGAGACAAATTAGTCCATCTTGGGCATTACAAGTCACTACCTGACCCAACTGTGAGAGGGAAAGGTCAGGGTAGAGTTTTGCTCTGCATTCAACATTTGATGGCATGGAGCAGATCTGAGGATAAGTCTCACTTATTCTTTTTATTGGTACAATTTCACCACCATTAGGACCAGTTGTAGGAGGCCCAAAGTCCTTCCAGCCAGACCAAGAGCACTCAGGCTGGCATATTGAAGGGGGGGGTGTGGTTGTTGTAGTTGTTGGTGGAGTTGTTGGAGTTGTTGTTGGTGTTGTAGTTGTTGGTGGAGTTGTTGTTGTAGTAGTTGTTGTTGGTGTTGTTGAAGTAGGTGTTGTTGAAGTAGGTGTTGTTGGTGATGTTGTTGTTGTTGTTGGTGTTGTACATCCTTCATTGTCTGGCATTACACAACAATACACGTTTATTTCATAGTCAAAGCACTGCTGTTGAAGACCTTGATTTTGATTGAGACAAATTAGTCCATCTTGGGCATTACAAGTCACTACCTGACCCAACTGTGAGAGGGAAAGGTCAGGGTAGAGTTTTGCTCTGCATTCAACATTTGATGGCATGGAGCAGATCTGAGGATAAGTCTCACTTATTCTTTTTATTGGTACAATTTCACCACCATTAGGACCAGTTGTAGGAGGCCCAAAGTCCTTCCAGCCAGACCAAGAGCACTCAGGCTGGCATATTGAAGGGGGGGGTGTGGTTGTTGTAGTTGTTGGTGGAGTTGTTGGAGTTGTTGTTGGTGTTGTAGTTGTTGGTGGAGTTGTTGTTGTAGTAGTTGTTGTTGGTGTTGTTGAAGTAGGTGTTGTTGAAGTAGGTGTTGTTGGTGATGTTGTTGTTGTTGGTGTTGTTGTACATGCTTCATTGTCTGGCATTACACAACAATAGACGTTTATTTCGTAGTCAAAGCACTGCTGTTGAAGACCTTGATTTTGATTGAGACAAATTAGTCCATCTTGGGCATTACAAGTCACTACCTGACCCAACTGTGAGAGGGAAAGGTCAGGGTAGAGTTTTGCTCTGCATTCAACATTTGATGGCATGGAGCAGATCTGAGGATAAGTCTCACTTATTCTTTTTATTGGTACAATTTCACCACCATTAGGACCAGTTGTAGGAGGCCCAAAGTCCTTCCAGCCAGACCAAGAGCACTCAGGCTGGCATATTGAAGGGGGGGGTGTGGTTGTTGTAGTTGTTGGTGAGTTGTTGGAGTTGTTGTTGGTGTTGTAGTTGTTGGTGGAGTTGTTGTTGTAGTAGTTGTTGTTGGTGTTGTTGAAGTAGGTGTTGTTGAAGTAGGTGTTGTTGGTGATGTTGTTGTTGTTGTTGGTGTTGTACATCCTTCATTGTCTGGCATTACACAACAATACACGTTTATTTCATAGTCAAAGCACTGCTGTTGAAGACCTTGATTTTGATTGAGACAAATTAGTCCATCTTGGGCATTACAAGTCACTACCTGACCCAACTGTGAGAGGGAAAGGTCAGGGTAGAGTTTTGCTCTGCATTCAACATTTGATGGCATGGAGCAGATCTGAGGATAAGTCTCACTTATTCTTTTTATTGGTACAATTTCACCACCATTAGGACCAGTTGTAGGAGGCCCAAAGTCCTTCCAGCCAGACCAAGAGCACTCAGGCTGGCATATTGAAGGGGGGGGTGTGGTTGTTGTAGTTGTTGGTGGAGTTGTTGGAGTTGTTTGTTGGTGTTGTAGTTGTTGGTGGAGTTGTTGTTGTAGTAGTTGTTGTTGGTGTTGTTGAAGTAGGTGTTGTTGAAGTAGGTGTTTGTTGGTGATGTTGTTTGTTGGTGGTGTTGTTGTACATGCTTCATTGTCTGGCATTACACAACAATAGACGTTTATTTCATAGTCAAAGCACTGCTGCTGAAGACCTTGATTTTGATTGAGACAAATTAGTCCATCTTGGGCATTACAAGTCACTACCTGACCCAACTGTGAGAGGGAAAGGTCAGGGTAGAGTTTTTGCTCTGCATTCAACATTTGATGGCATGGAGCAGATCTGAGGATAAGTCTCACTTATTCTTTTTATTGGTACAATTTCACCACCATTAGGACCAGTTGTAGGAGGCCCAAAGTCCTTCCAGCCAGACCAAGAGCACTCAGGCTGGCATATTGAAGGGGGGGGTGTGGTTGTTGTAGTTGTTGGTGGAGTTGTTGGAGTTGTTGTTGGTGTTTGTAGTTGTTGGTGGAGTTGTTGTTGTAGTAGTTGTTGTTGGTGTTGTTGAAAGTAGGTGTTGTTTGAAGTAGGTGTTGTTGGTGATGTTGTTGTTGTTGTTGGTGTTGTACATCCTTCATTGTCTGGCATTACACAACAATACACGTTTATTTCATAGTCAAAGCACTGCTGTTGAAGACCTTGGATTTTTGATTGAGACAAATTAGTCCATCTTGGGCATTACAAGTCACTACCTGACCCAACTGTGAGAGGGAAAGGTCAGGGTAGAGTTTTGCTCTGCATTCAACATTTGATGGCATGGAGCAGATCTGAGGATAAGTCTCACTTATTCTTTTTATTGGTACCAATTTCACCACCATTAGGACCAGTTGTAGGAGGCCCAAAGTCCTTCCAGCCAGACCAAGAGCACTCAGGCTGGCATACTTGAAGGGGGGGTGTGGTTGTTGTAGTTGTTGGTGGAGTTGTTGGAGTTGTTGTTGGTGTTGTAGTTGTTGGTGGAGTTGTTGTTGTAGTAGTTGTTGGTGTTGTTGAAGTAGGTGTTGTTGGTGATGTTGTTGTTGGTGGTGGTGTTGTACATCCTTCATGGTCTGGCATTACACAACAATACACGTTAATTTCATAGTCAAAGCACTGCTGTTGAAGACCTTGATTTTGATTGAGACAAATTAGACCATCTTGGGCATTACAAGTCACTACCTGACCCAACTGTGAGAGGGAAAGGTCAGGGTAGAGTTTTGCTCTGCATTCAACATTTGATGGCATGGAGCAGATCTGAGGATAAGTCTCACTTATTCTTTTTATTGGTACAATTTCACCACCATTAGGACCAGTTGTAGGAGGCCCAAAGTCCTTCCAGCCAGACCAAGAGCACTCAGGCTGGCATATTGAAGGGGGGGTTGTGGTTGTTGTAGTTGTTGGTGGAGTTGTTGGAGTTGTTGTTGGTGTTGTAGTTGTTGGTGGAGTTGTTGTTGTAGTAGTTGTTGTTGGTGTTGTTGAAGTAGGTGTTGTTGAAGTAGGTGTTGTTGGTGATGTTGTTGTTGTTGTTGGTGTTGTACATCCTTCATTGTCTGGCATTACACAACAATACACGTTTATTTCATAGTCAAAGCACTGCTGTTGAAGACCTTGATTTTGATTGAGACAAATTAGTCCATCTTGGGCATTACAAGTCACTACCTGACCCAACTGTGAGAGGGAAAGGTCAGGGTAGAGTTTTGCTCTGCATTCAAAATTTGATGGCATGGAGCAGATCTGAGGATAAGTCTCTCTTATTCTTTTTATTGGTACAATTTCACCACCATCAAGACCAGTTGTAGGAGGCCCAAAGTCCTTCCAGCCAGACCAAGAGCACTCAGGCTGGCATACTGAAGGGGGGGTGTGGTTGTTGTAGTTGTTGGTGGAGTTGTTGTTGTTGGTGTTGTAGTTGTTGGTGTTGTTGTTGTAGTAGTTGTTGGTGGAGTTGTTGTTGTAGTAGTTGTTGTTGGTGTTGTTGAAGTACGTGTTGTTGAAGTAGGTGTTGTTGGTGATGTTGTTGTTGTTGTTGGTGTTGAAGTAGGTGTTATTGTTGGTGGAGTTGTTGTTGTTGTAGTAGTTGTTGTTGGTGTTGTTGAAGTAGGTGTTGTTGGTGATGTTGTTGTTGGTGGTGTTGTTGGAGATGTAATTATTGTTGTTGTTGTTGTAGCAGTAGTTGTTGTTGGTGTGGTTGAAGTAGGTGTTGTTGGTGGTGTTGGAGGTTTTGTACTTGTTGGTGGTGTTGTTGAAGTAGGTGTTGTTGGTGGAGTTGTTGTTGTTGTAGTAGTCGTTGTTGGTGTTGATGGTGGTGTTGTTGTAGTAGTTGTTGTTGTTGTTGTAGTAGTTGTTGTTGGTGTTGTTGAAGTAGGTGTTGTTGAAGTAGGTGTTGTTGGTGATGTTGTTGTTGGTGGTGTTGAAGTAAGTGTTGTTGTTGGTGGAGCTGTTGTTGTAGTTGTTGTTGGTGTTGTTGAAGTAGGTGTTGTTGGTGATGTTGTTGGTGGTGTTGTTGGAGATGTAATTATTGTTGTTGTTGTTGTAGCAGTAGTTGTTGTTGGTGTTGTTGAAGTAGGTGGTGTTGTTGGTGGTGTTGGAGGTTTTGTACTTGTTGGTGGTGTTGTTGAAGTAGGTGTTGTTGGTGGAGTTGTTGTTGTTGTAGTAGTCGTTGTTGTTGTTGTTGGTGGTGGTGTTGTACATCCTTCATGGTCTGGCATTACACAACAATACACGTTAATTTCATAGTCAAAGCACTGCTGTTGAAGACCTTGATTTTGATTGAGACAAATTAGACCATCTTGGGCATTACAAGTCACTACCTGACCCAACTGTGAGAGGGAAAGGTCAGGGTAGAGTTTTGCTCTGCATTCAACATTTGATGGCGTGGAACAGATCTTAGGATAAGTCTCACGTATTCTTTTTATTGGTACAATTTCACCACCATTAGGACCAGTTGTAGGAGGCCCAAAGTCCTTCCAGCCAGACCAAGAGCACTCAGGCTGGCATGATGGAAGGTGGGTTGTGGTTGTTGTAGTTGTTGGTGTTGTTGAAGTAGGTGTTGTTGTTGGTGGAGTTGTTGTTGTTGTAGTAGTTGTTGTTGGTGTTGTTGAAGTAGGTGTTGTTGAAGTAGGTGTTGTTGGTGATGTTGTTGTTGTTGGTGGTGTTGTACATCCTTCATGGTCTGGCATTACACAACAATACACGTTAATTTCATAGTCAAAGCACTGCTGTTGAAGACCTTGATTTTGATTGAGACAAATTAGACCATCTTGGGCATTACAAGTCACTACCTGACCCAACTGTGAGAGGGAAAGGTCAGGGTAGAGTTTTGCTCTGCATTCAACATTTGATGGCATGGAACAGATCTGAGGATAAGTCTCACTTATTCTTTTTATTGGTACAATTTCACCACCATTAGGACCAGTTGTAGGAGGCCCAAAGTCCTTCCAGCCAGACCAAGAGCACTCAGGCTGGCATATTGAAGGGGGGGTTGTGGTTGTTGTAGTTGTAGGTGGAGTTGTTGGAGTTGTTGTTGTTGGTGTTGTAGTTGTTGGTGTTGTTGTTGTAGTAGTTGTTGGTGGAGTTGTTGTTGTAGTAGTTGTTGTTGGTGTTGTTGAAGTACGTGTTGTTGAAGTAGGTGTTGTTGGTGATGTTGTTGTTGTTGTTGGTGTTGAAGTAGGTGTTGTTGTTGGTGGAGTTGTTGTTGTTGTAGTAGTTGTTGTTGGTGTTGTTGAAGTAGGTGTTGTTGGTGATGTTGTTGTTGGTGGTGTTGTTGGAGATGTAATTATTGTTGTTGTTGTTGTAGCAGTAGTTGTTGTTGGTGTGGTTGAAGTAGGTGTTGTTGGTGGTGTTGGAGGTTTTGTACTTGTTGGTGGTGTTGTTGAAGTAGGTGTTGTTGGTGGAGTTGTTGTTGTTGTAGTAGTCGTTGTTGTTGTTGTTGGTGGTGGTGTTGTACATCCTTCATGGTCTGGCATTACACAACAATACACGTTAATTTCATAGTCAAAGCACTGCTGTTGAAGACCTTGATTTTGATTGAGACAAATTAGACCATCTTGGGCATTACAAGTCACTACCTGACCCAACTGTGAGAGGGAAAGGTCAGGGTAGAGTTTTGCTCTGCATTCAACATTTGATGGCATGGAACAGATCTGAGGATAAGTCTCACTTATTCTTTTTATTGGTACAATTTCACCACCATTAGGACCAGTTGTAGGAGGCCCAAAGTCCTTCCAGCCAGACCAAGAGCACTCAGGCTGGCATATTGAAGGGGGGGGTGTGGTTGTTGTAGTTGTTGGTGGAGTTGTTGGAGTTGTTGTTGGTGTTGTAGTTGTTGGTGTTGTAGTTGTTGGTGGAGTTGTTGTTGTAGTAGTTGTTGTTGGTGTTGTTGAAGTAGGTGTTGTTGGTGATGTTGTTGTTGTTGGTGGTGTTGTACATCCTTCATGGTCTGGCATTACACAACAATACACGTTAATTTCATAGTCAAAGCACTGCTGTTGAAGACCTTGATTTTGATTGAGACAAATTAGACCATCTTGGGCATTACAAGTCACTACCTGACCCAACTGTGAGAGGGAAAGGTCAGGGTAGAGTTTTGCTCTGCATTCAACATTTGATGGCATGGAACAGATCTGAGGATAAGTCTCACTTATTCTTTTTATTGGTACAATTTCACCACCATTAGGACCAGTTGTAGGAGGCCCAAAGTCCTTCCAGCCAGACCAAGAGCACTCAGGCTGGCATATTGAAGGGGGGGTTGTGGTTGTTGTAGTTGTTGGTGGAGTTGTTGGAGTTGTTGTTGTTGGTGTTGTTGTTATAGTAGTTGTTGGTGGAGTTGTTGTTGTAGTAGTTGTTGTTGGTGTTGTTGAAGTACGTGTTGTTGAAGTAGGTGTTGTTGGTGATGTTGTTGTTGTTGTTGGTGTTGAAGTAGGTGTTGTTGTTGGTGGAGTTGTTGTTGTTGTAGTAGTTGTTGTTGGTGTTGTTGAAGTAGGTGTTGTTGGTGATGTTGTTGTTGGTGGTGTTGTTGGAGATGTAATTATTGTTGTTGTTGTTGTAGCAGTAGTTGTTGTTGGTGTGGTTGAAGTAGGTGTTGTTGGTGGTGTTGGAGGTTTTGTACTTGTTGGTGGTGTTGTTGAAGTAGGTGTTGTTGGTGGAGTTGTTGTTGTTGTAGTAGTCGTTGTTGTTGTTGTTGGTGGTGGTGTTGTACATCCTTCATGGTCTGGCATTACACAACAATACACGTTAATTTCATAGTCAAAGCACTGCTGTTGAAGACCTTGATTTTGATTGAGACAAATTAGACCATCTTGGGCATTACAAGTCACTACCTGACCCAACTGTGAGAGGGAAAGGTCAGGGTAGAGTTTTGCTCTGCATTCAACATTTGATGGCATGGAACAGATCTTAGGATAAGTCTCTCTTATTCTTTTTATTGGTACAATTTCACCACCATTAGGACCAGTTGTAGGAGGCCCAAAGTCCTTCCAGCCAGACCAAGAGCACTCAGGCTGGCATGATGGAAGGGGGGTTGTGGTTGTTGTAGTTGTTGGTGGAGTTGTTGGAGTTGTTGTTGGTGTTGTAGTTGTTGGTGGAGTTGTTGTTGTAGTAGTTGTTGTTGGTGTTGTTGAAGTAGGTGTTGTTGAAGTAGGTGTTGTTGGTGATGTTGTTGTTGTTGTTGGTGTTGTACATCCTTCATTGTCTGGCATTACACAACAATACACGTTTATTTCATAGTCAAAGCACTGCTGTTGAAGACCTTGATTTTGATTGAGACAAATTAGTCCATCTTGGGCATTACAAGTCACTACCTGACCCAACTGTGAGAGGGAAAGGTCAGGGTAGAGTTTTGCTCTGCATTCAACATTTGATGGCATGGAGCAGATCTGAGGATAAGTCTCACTTATTCTTTTTATTGGTACAATTTCACCACCATTAGGACCAGTTGTAGGAGGCCCAAAGTCCTTCCAGCCAGACCAAGAGCACTCAGGCTGGCATATTGAAGGGGGGGGTGTGGTTGTTGTAGTTGTTGGTGGAGTTGTTGGAGTTGTTGTTGGTGTTGTAGTTGTTGGTGGAGTTGTTGTTGTAGTAGTTGTTGTTGGTGTTGTTGAAGTAGGTGTTGTTGAAGTAGGTGTTGTTGGTGATGTTGTTGTTGGTGGTGTTGTTGTACATGCTTCATTGTCTGGCATTACACAACAATAGACGTTTATTTCGTAGTCAAAGCACTGCTGCTGAAGACCTTGATTTTGATTGAGACAAATTAGTCCATCTTGGGCATTACAAGTCACTACCTGACCCAACTGTGAGAGGGAAAGGTCAGGGTAGAGTTTTGCTCTGCATTCAACATTTGATGGCATGGAGCAGATCTGAGGATAAGTCTCACTTATTCTTTTTATTGGTACAATTTCACCACCATTAGGACCAGTTGTAGGAGGCCCAAAGTCCTTCCAGCCAGACCAAGAGCACTCAGGCTGGCATATTGAAGGGGGGGTGTGGTTGTTGTAGTTGTTGGTGGAGTTGTTGGAGTTGTTGTTGGTGTTGTAGTTGTTGGTGGAGTTGTTGTTGTAGTAGTTGTTGTTGGTGTTGTTGAAGTAGGTGTTGTTGAAGTAGGTGTTGTTGGTGATGTTGTTGTTGTTGTTGGTGTTGTACATCCTTCATTGTCTGGCATTACACAACAATACACGTTTATTTCATAGTCAAAGCACTGCTGTTGAAGACCTTGATTTTGATTGAGACAAATTAGTCCATCTTGGGCATTACAAGTCACTACCTGACCCAACTGTGAGAGGGAAAGGTCAGGGTAGAGTTTTGCTCTGCATTCAACATTTGATGGCATGGAGCAGATCTGAGGATAAGTCTCACTTATTCTTTTTTATTGGTACAATTTCACCACCATTAGGACCAGTTGTAGGAGGCCCAAAGTCCTTCCAGCCAGACCAAGAGCACTCAGGCTGGCATATTGAAGGGGGGGGTGTGGTTGTTGTAGTTGTTGGTGGAGTTGTTGGAGTTGTTGTTGGTGTTGTAGTTGTTGGTGGAGTTGTTGTTGTAGTAGTTGTTGGTGTTGTTGAAGTAGGTGTTGTTGGTGATGTTGTTGTTGGTGGTGGTGTTGTACATCCTTCATGGTCTGGCATTACACAACAATACACGTTAATTTCATAGTCAAAGCACTGCTGTTGAAGACCTTGATTTTGATTGAGACAAATTAGACCATCTTGGGCATTACAAGTCACTACCTGACCCAACTGTGAGAGGGAAAGGTCAGGGTAGAGTTTTGCTCTGCATTCAACATTTGATGGCATGGAGCAGATCTGAGGATAAGTCTCACTTATTCTTTTTATTGGTACAATTTCACCACCATTAGGACCAGTTGTAGGAGGCCCAAAGTCCTTCCAGCCAGACCAAGAGCACTCAGGCTGGCATATTGAAGGGGGGTTGTGGTTGTTGTAGTTGTTGGTGGAGTTGTTGGAGTTGTTGTTGGTGTTGTAGTTGTTGGTGGAGTTGTTGTTGTAGTAGTTGTTGTTGGTGTTGTTGAAGTAGGTGTTGTTGAAGTAGGTGTTGTTGGTGATGTTGTTGTTGTTGTTGGTGTTGTACATCCTTCATTGTCTGGCATTACACAACAATACACGTTTATTTCATAGTCAAAGCACTGCTGTTGAAGACCTTGATTTTGATTGAGACAAATTAGTCCATCTTGGGCATTACAAGTCACTACCTGACCCAACTGTGAGAGGGAAAGGTCAGGGTAGAGTTTTGCTCTGCATTCAAAATTTGATGGCATGGAGCAGATCTGAGGATAAGTCTCTCTTATTCTTTTTATTGGTACAATTTCACCACCATCAAGACCAGTTGTAGGAGGCCCAAAGTCCTTCCAGCCAGACCAAGAGCACTCAGGCTGGCATACTGAAGGGGGGGGTGTGGTTGTTGTAGTTGTTGGTGGAGTTGTTGTTGTTGGTGTTGTAGTTGTTGTGTTGTTGTTGTAGTAGTTGTTGGTGGAGTTGTTGTTGTAGTAGTTGTTGTTTGGTGTTGTTGAAGTACGTGTTGTTGAAGTAGGTGTTGTTGGTGATGTTGTTGTTGTTGTTGGTGTTGAAGTAGGTGTTATTGTTGGTGGAGTTGTTGTTGTTGTAGTAGTTGTTGTTGGTGTTGTTGAAGTAGGTGTTGTTGGTGATGTTGTTGTTGGTGGTGTTGTTGGAGATGTAATTATTGTTGTTGTTGTTGTAGCAGTAGTTTGTTGTTGGTGTGGTTGAAGTAGGTGTTGTTGGTGGTGTTGGAGGTTTTGTACTTGTTGGTGGTGTTGTTGAAGTAGGTGTTGTTGGTGGAGTTGTTGTTGTTGTAGTAGTCGTTGTTGGTGTTGATGGTGGTGTTGTTGTAGTAGTTGTTGTTGTTGTTGTAGTAGTTGTTGTTGGTGTTGTTGAAGTAGGTGTTGTTGAAGTAGGTGTTGTTGGTGATGTTGTTGTTGGTGGTGTTGAAGTAAGTGTTGTTGTTGGTGGAGCTGTTGTTGTAGTTGTTGTTGGTGTTGTTGAAGTAGGTGTTGTTGGTGATGTTGTTGGTGGTGTTGTTGGAGATGTAATTATTGTTGTTGTTGTTGTAGCAGTAGTTGTTGTTGGTGTTGTTGAAGTAGGTGGTGTTGTTGGTGGTGTTGGAGGTTTTGTACTTGTTGGTGGTGTTGTTGAAGTAGGTGTTGTTGGTGGAGTTGTTGTTGTTGTAGTAGTCGTTGTTTGTTGTTGTTGGTGGTGGTGTTGTACATCCTTCATGGTCTGGCATTACACAACAATACACGTTAATTTCATAGTCAAAGCACTGCTGTTGAAGACCTTGATTTTGATTGAGACAAATTAGACCATCTTGGGCATTACAAGTCACTACCTGACCCAACTGTGAGAGGGAAAGGTCAGGGTAGAGTTTTGCTCTGCATTCAACATTTGATGGCGTGGAACAGATCTTAGGATAAGTCTCACGTATTCTTTTTATTGGTACAATTTCACCACCATTAGGACCAGTTGTAGGAGGCCCAAAGTCCTTCCAGCCAGACCAAGAGCACTCAGGCTGGCATGATGGAAGGTGGGTTGTGGTTGTTGTAGTTGTTGTGTTGTTGAAGTAGGTGTTGTTGTTGGTGGAGTTGTTGTTGTTGTAGTAGTTGTTGTTGGTGTTGTTGAAGTAGGTGTTGTTGAAGTAGGTGTTGTTGGTGATGTTGTTGTTGTTGGTGGTGTTGTACATCCTTCATGGTCTGGCATTACACAACAATACACGTTAATTTCATAGTCAAAGCACTGCTGTTGAAGACCTTGATTTTGATTGAGACAAATTAGACCATCTTGGGCATTACAAGTCACTACCTGACCCAACTGTGAGAGGGAAAGGTCAGGGTAGAGTTTTGCTCTGCATTCAACATTTGATGGCATGGAACAGATCTGAGGATAAGTCTCACTTATTCTTTTTATTGGTACAATTTCACCACCATTAGGACCAGTTGTAGGAGGCCCAAAGTCCTTCCAGCCAGACCAAGAGCACTCAGGCTGGCATATTGAAGGGGGGGTTGTGGTTGTTGTAGTTGTAGGTGGAGTTGTTGGAGTTGTTGTTGTTGGTGTTGTAGTTGTTGGTGTTGTTGTTGTAGTAGTTGTTGGTGGAGTTGTTGTTGTAGTAGTTGTTGTTGGTGTTGTTGAAGTACGTGTTGTTGAAGTAGGTGTTGTTGGTGATGTTGTTGTTGTTGTTGGTGTTGAAGTAGGTGTTGTTGTTGGTGGAGTTGTTGTTGTTGTAGTAGTTGTTGTTGGTGTTGTTGAAGTAGGTGTTGTTGGTGATGTTGTTGTTGGTGGTGTTGTTGGAGATGTAATTATTGTTGTTGTTGTTGTAGCAGTAGTTGTTGTTGGTGTGGTTGAAGTAGGTGTTGTTGTGGTGTTGGAGGTTTTGTACTTGTTGGTGGTGTTGTTGAAGTAGGTGTTGTTGGTGGAGTTGTTGTTGTTGTAGTAGTCGTTGTTGTTGTTGTTGGTGGTGGTGTTGTACATCCTTCATGGTCTGGCATTACACAACAATACACGTTAATTTCATAGTCAAAGCACTGCTGTTGAAGACCTTGATTTTGATTGAGACAAATTAGACCATCTTGGGCATTACAAGTCACTACCTGACCCAACTGTGAGAGGGAAAGGTCAGGGTAGAGTTTTGCTCTGCATTCAACATTTGATGGCATGGAACAGATCTGAGGATAAGTCTCACTTATTCTTTTTATTGGTACAATTTCACCACCATTAGGACCAGTTGTAGGAGGCCCAAAGTCCTTCCAGCCAGACCAAGAGCACTCAGGCTGGCATATTGAAGGGGGGGTGTGGTTGTTGTAGTTGTTGGTGGAGTTGTTGGAGTTGTTGTTGGTGTTGTAGTTGTTGGTGTTGTAGTTGTTGGTGGAGTTGTTGTTGTAGTAGTTGTTGTTGGTGTTGTTGAAGTAGGTGTTGTTGGTGATGTTGTTGTTGTTGGTGGTGTTGTACATCCTTCATGGTCTGGCATTACACAACAATACACGTTAATTTCATAGTCAAAGCACTGCTGTTGAAGACCTTGATTTTGATTGAGACAAATTAGACCATCTTGGGCATTACAAGTCACTACCTGACCCAACTGTGAGAGGGAAAGGTCAGGGTAGAGTTTTGCTCTGCATTCAACATTTGATGGCATGGAACAGATCTGAGGATAAGTCTCACTTATTCTTTTTATTGGTACAATTTCACCACCATTAGGACCAGTTGTAGGAGGCCCAAAGTCCTTCCAGCCAGACCAAGAGCACTCAGGCTGGCATATTGAAGGGGGGGTTGTGGTTGTTGTAGTTGTTGGTGGAGTTGTTGGAGTTGTTGTTGTTGGTGTTGTTGTTATAGTAGTTGTTGGTGGAGTTGTTGTTGTAGTAGTTGTTGTTGGTGTTGTTGAAGTACGTGTTGTTGAAGTAGGTGTTGTTGGTGATGTTGTTGTTGTTGTTGGTGTTGAAGTAGGTGTTGTTGTTGGTGGAGTTGTTGTTGTTGTAGTAGTTGTTGTTGGTGTTGTTGAAGTAGGTGTTGTTGGTGATGTTGTTGTTGGTGGTGTTGTTGGAGATGTAATTATTGTTGTTGTTGTTGTAGCAGTAGTTGTTGTTGGTGTGGTTGAAGTAGGTGTTGTTGGTGGTGTTGGAGGTTTTGTACTTGTTGGTGGTGTTGTTGAAGTAGGTGTTTTGTTGTGGAGTTGTTGTTGTTGTAGTAGTCGTTGTTGTTGTTGTTGGTGGTGGTGTTGTACATCCTTCATGGTCTGGCATTACACAACAATACACGTTAATTTCATAGTCAAAGCACTGCTGTTGAAGACCTTGATTTTGATTGAGACAAATTAGACCATCTTGGGCATTACAAGTCACTACCTGACCCAACTGTGAGAGGGAAAGGTCAGGGTAGAGTTTTGCTCTGCATTCAACATTTGATGGCATGGAACAGATCTTAGGATAAGTCTCTCTTATTCTTTTTATTGTACAATTTCACCACCATTAGGACCAGTTGTAGGAGGCCCAAAGTCCTTCCAGCCAGACCAAGAGCACTCAGGCTGGCATGATGGAAGGGGGGTGTGGTTGTTGTAGTTGTTGGTGGAGTTGTTGGAGTTGTTGTTGGTGGTGTTGTAGTTGTTGGTGTTGTTGTTGTAGTAGTTGTTGGTGGAGTTGTTGTTGTAGTAGTTGTTGTTGGTGTTGTTGAAGTACGTGTTGTTGAAGTAGGTGTTGTTGGTGATGTTGTTGTTGGTGTTGAAGTAGGTGTTGTTGTTGGTGGAGTTGTTGTTATTGTTGTTGGTGTTGTTGAAGTAGGTGTTGTTGGTGATGTTGTTGGTGGTGTTGTTGGAGATGTAATTATTGTTGTTGTTGTTGTAGCAGTAGTTGTTGTTGGTGTTGTTGAAGTAGGTGTTGTTGTTGGTGGTGTTGGGGTTTTGTACTTGTTGGTGGTGTTGTTGAAGTAGGTGTTGTTGTTGAGTTGTTGTTGTTGTAGTAGTCGTTGTTGTTGTTGTTGGGGTGGTGTTGTACATCCTTCATGGTCTGGCATTACACAACAATACACGTTAATTTCATAGTCAAAGCACTGCTGTTGAAGACCTTGATTTTGATTGAGACAAATTAGACCATCTTGGGCATTACAAGTCACTACCTGACCCAACTGTGAGAGGGAAAGGTCAGGGTAGAGTTTTGCTCTGCATTCAACATTTGATGGCGTGGAACAGATCTTAGGATAAGTCTCACTTATTCTTTTTATTGGTACAATTTCACCACCATTAGGACCAGTTGTAGGAGGCCCAAAGTCCTTCCAGCCAGACCAAGAGCACTCAGGCTGGCATATTGAAGGGGGGGGTGTGGTTGTTGTAGTTGTTGGTGTTGTTGAAGTAGGTGTTGTTGTTGGTGGAGTTGTTGTTGTTGTAGTAGTTGTTGTTGGTGTTGTTGAAGTAGGTGTTGTTGGTGATGTTGTTGGTGTTGTTGTTGGAGATGTAATTATTGTTGTTGTTGTAGCAGTAGTTGTTGGTGTTGTTGAAGTAGGTGTTGTTGTTGGTGGTGTTGGCGGTTTTGTACTTGTTGGTGGTGTTGTAGTTGTTGTTGGAGTTGTAGTTATTGGTGTTGTTGTTGCTCGAGTAGTCGTTGTTGTTGGTGTATTTGTTGTTGCACATTCTATTGGCTTACAACATTTTGCTTTTACCTCATAATCAAGACATATTAGAGTTTGATATTTGTTTTGACAAAGTAAACCAGAGGTACTGCATGTAACATTTTGGTCTAATTCCGATAATGGTACACCTGGATAACGCACAGCTTGACACTTGACTTCAGCTGGTTTTTCACATACTTTATAGCGCCCTGATTTAATGATGTTCTTGATAGTTTCATTGTCCCCTCCTTCTGGCCCATATTCAGGATAATCAACATTCATCCATGGTGTCCAGGAACATTCTTCACAATGTGGTCTTGTTTGGGTGGTTACCTTTATTGTGGTTGGTACTGATTTTGTTGGTGATGTGCAGTGGCTCTTATCACAGCAGTAAACTCGTATTTGGTAGTTCAAACATAATGGAAATGGGCCTGATTGTTCTTCATTTTTGCATATCAAACCTATGTTAACATTACATTCCACATTCTGTCCAACTTCACTTATGTTTTTATTTGGATACTTTTCTGCACGGCATTGAATTTGGGATGGTTGCTCACAGATCCTGTAACCAGCAGCTCTAATATTTTGGTATGTTTCAGAGTCACCTCCACTGGTACCAGGGGTTGGGAATGTTGTGTCCAACCATTCTGACCATTCACATGATTGCTGGCATGTACTGGATGTTGGTCCAGTTGTAGTTGCTGGTTGTGAAGACACAGGAGTACTGGGGCGTATAGTTGGCACTGAAATACAAACACATTTCATACATTCAAAGAATATTTTTTTTAAATCCAAAATGTATAGCAGG
Source organism: Ictalurus furcatus (assembly GCF_023375685.1). Taxonomy (NCBI): domain Eukaryota; kingdom Metazoa; phylum Chordata; class Actinopteri; order Siluriformes; family Ictaluridae; genus Ictalurus; species Ictalurus furcatus. Next base: position 1,993,805 of record NC_071264.1, on the reverse strand, counting down.
GATATTGTTTCACACATTAATTAGAATCTTTTTATCTGTTCCTCATTTCAGTCTACTTTCTTGTTTATCTTTCATGATTTAGCAATAAATATAGTCATTTCATATTTTGATTTTACTCTGTACTATTTCACGTATAAATTATTTCGAATTTTTCTAAATAAGCCTTTGTCTTTTCTTGATTTGTTTTAAATTTGCTTCTCTGGAACATATATAACCATAAAATACCATTTAAGAATTTCGAGTCGATTACCCCACATTTGTTGATGCCTCGTGAAGAGGAACTGGCTGACTTACAAAAACAGTTTACCCATTTCAGTCTCATATCAGTCATGTGTAAAACAGACATGCATGAGTGAAAAGTGAAAATGTTCCACTTTCGATGAATTACAAAGCCATCCCTTTCTAATCACTGTTAACATTATTTTGTCCTTAAGATGAATCACTGAGTACTCTGATTCAGAATTGTACCTCTGACAAGGTTGAAAATGTCTTGTCAATTAAATTTGATAGTTAACCATAATTCATAAAGTATTTATTTGGTCTTGTAATTCAGTGCTACTTCCAGTCTAATTTTTATATACTGAATACAGAATGAGCCATTTGTCAGGTTGAACCAGCACTAACCTGTTGTTGAGAAGTCAAAGACAGTTGTCGTTGGTGGTAGTGTTGTAGTGCAATGATCTGATGCCCTTTCAATTTTTCCATTCTTTCCACACGTAGCTGTGATGCAGTTGCCGTATCCATCAGTAGTATTGTAGATAGTGTCACCATAATGATATATTCTTCCATCATATAGACAGGTACAAGCTGCAGAGTTAGAAGTAATAAAGTTATTCACTTACTTTACAACCTTTAGTTTCAACTGTTAATACGTGTTTAGAGTATGCTAAATTGCGAGCATTAACTCTTACCATTATCATCTGTTTTACAGTTGATTTCTGATGAACTGCAATAGCTTTAAATAAAATGAAAAAAAAAACATTATTTTTAATTAAAGTGAATTAACCGGAAAAAATCGCATTTGCATTTATGTTTAAGTCAAACTTACCATTTCTGACAGTTTTCTGTGCTTGGAACCTCATCTCCATTGTTGTAGTGTTTTGCTTTGTAATAGCAGCCACAGCTTTCCTTCTTCACACATTTCATCGTGACCTCATCAAAGTATGGCTGATCAACAGGACATTTCGGGTAACAGCCTAAAGAAGGATGTGTTAGACTCAAGTCAATAACGTTACATTTACAAGCCTGTAGGTACATGGTTGTATTGCTGAAATGTTAAACTGCCATTATATTTTAGCACGGAAAGACCGGGATGTTTTGTTATGTATATACATATATATATACCTTCCAGTGGTGGTAACTGACTGGAACATGTTCCTTCAGGGTTTCTGCAAGTCTTCATACAGGGTGCGCCACAAGGTTTGTAGTGCCACTCACACTCATCAGGAGGGTTGTAGTAATCACAGAACAATGCTGCATGAGCATAAATTCACACCCAAGAGTTCAGCCATTCAACTCCGTAATCATGAAATGCCTTGATTAAATTTGACATTGAAATCTAAAGAACTCACGGCAGATTTTCGGTGTCCTCCAAGCGACACACACTCCACCCTCGTTACAGGCTTCAGCGTAAGCAGCTACAGCAGTACAGAAACACTCGCAATCTCCTCCAGTATCACAAGCACATGCATCCCTTACACATGCAGAATAATACGGCGCTGGGTCAACCTTCAGAGGAAAAAGATGTACAGTTAACGTTAGCAGTACTCTCTGAAAATCAGGAAGTAGCAACGTGATTGGACGAATGGCTGGAGTCCAGTCTAGGCAAGAGAACGTACATGTGAGTGACAGGTCACAAAGATTTCATTCATGATGATGCTGCACTGTTTCTGAGCCCAGGCTTGTCGATACGGGTTAAAAATACATGGGTTTTTTATCTGACTAGCATCAGGGCAGCTGGAGGACTCCTTCCAGCTGTTTCCAAAATCCAATGCGTTGTTTACCACACCTTGGTTTCTCAAGGTAAAGTCATTGATTGTGTTGCCATCATAATTCCCGCAGAGACCACAGACCTCACCCTGTCATGAGAGATCAACATAGTTGCGATGATAACTTCGTTCTGTTGAATTATTTAATATTTATTCACTAATCTGCATGCATGTATATTTACCTTGAAATTAGGACTGAGCTTGATGAATATACTTGTCTTCTGGTCCCACATCAGAATTAGCCCGTTATTAGCTTCAATGACCATGTAAATGCCCATAATGCTGATCTGGTAGGGAATTTCATCTCCTCCATCTCTTTGAATAACTTCATAGCCTCCATCTGTTAGTAAGAGCTCGTTACTCTGGAAAAGGAAACGAGTTTGCGTTTTAACTATCTGTGTGCTGGTGATTCAACAGCTTTATATGAGGTACAGATGAGTTTTGTAGAAGTAATGCAAGGTGTGGTGGTTAATTTGAAAAAAAAAACAAAAAAAAACCTTAAGCTCTTGGTGAAGCTGGAAAACTGTTGGTTGTATTGTAAGATGGCCACAATTTTCCTGATACTTTATTATCAGACATTTAAAAAAAGGACAAGAATCAGTATTCAAGAGAGATAAGTGAAACCCTCACCCCCAGAAAGAGTTTGATGGCTTTAGAGCAGGTGGTGCCAGTTGTTCCACAGGGAATGTTTTCCGTGATGACTCTGAAAGTGCCGCTGGTATTGCTGTGACCACAGTTATCCTAAAGCAATCACAAAAAACGTTTATTCATGAATTTCTTTGCCACACTTTTTTTTCATCGATCAATTGGTGTCCAAACTGATCATATTAGGTTGTCTTTTTATTGACACACAATCCACAATTACAATGCTCCACATAATGAGATGTTTATGTACAGTAACATCTATGGAAGGAGTCTCCAGTGTCAGCACTGCATTTTTTTGTCTTGTTAACTAAAAAAGAGTTCATACAGATGTCTGTTGAATAACAACATAATAAATGAAATGACACAGAGTGGACTGTGCTGTTATACCTACAGAAATAATCCACTTTTTCGTGGTGACGTATAATCACGGGGTCCTTATTTATCATACACGAATTCCTGTGATCGTATCAGGGAGATGTACTGTACTTACCCTGACAAGAGTGTATTCACAGTCTCCATCAAAAGTGTATCTTTTTCCATCGAACGTGATGTAATTTCCATCTCCATACACTGTACAGGTCCCGTGGCACAAATCTGTGCTGCATTGCCACTTCCTGTCCTTGCATGTGCTGTGTACAAAGAAGGCAAGAAGTACAGAATTTTCCCCCACTTTACCACAGCGGTTGGTCCGTATTTACGTTCATGACTGTGAACAGATCTGGGGCCGTATTCACAAAATATCTCACCTTACCACTTCCTTTGATAGTTTTTTTATTATTTATAATCAAATAGCGTGCTAAATTCAGTATTTTCAAATCATTTCAATTAATGAAAATAAACCAACAACTACAATGACAACTGAGATTTTTTCAAATGTAATTTTTTTTTATGTATTTATTTATATATTTATTTTTTACCAGGTATTGCAGTCTACTTTGATGGATTCTCCAGGCTGGTAAATTTGACTGTTATGCACGCAAGGACAAAGAGCCTCTTCAATGCAGCCACCTCCCCCATCGGACACGAGTCCCGCAGGACACACACAGCCTGAGACACACTCCGTGCTGATCTGTTGTGGAAAATATTTCTCTTAATAATAATAATAATAATTATTATAATAATCATTTCAGAAGAATAAGGATACACCTTTATGTAAACAAGTGTTTATATTATGTGGGGAGCTTTAATACTTTATATTATATTATATTATATTATATTATATTATATTATATTATATTATAGAAACTCACACAGGCCATGTCTAATGTGTTACAGCTCTTTTGGCACTCAGAGCCTGTAGATCCTGGAGTAGCATCAGAGCAGTTGAAGAACACCATTGGTGAGGAACAAGCTGAGAAGAAGTGAGAAGAATATTTGGAATAAATATTTTTTTAAAAATCCTACCACAATACTGGTAAATGAAGATAGTTAAAATAGCTAGCCAATAACATCGCTAGTAATGCTATTGCCCCACTGTTCATCAGCTTAAACACATTTTATGATTTAAAGTATAAACATTAGGAAATGTAAACGTATAACTATATGTTAATCGAAATGTTATTATTTTTTTTATCAATGCCTGATATTGAATTATTATTTACAGCACTTACATGGCTCGTCGGCGGTAGATCCGATGCAGCTGAGTTTGCCGTTCTTACAGGTGCTGAAACCGAAGTTTGTGACACGTTTATGATTTAAAATCTGCTTTCTACATGACATTCAGACACGATGGACATAGATGAATAAAAGGCATGCTTTTATTGAGTCTCTGTGAGTAAGGCGTACCACATGGTCCCGTCCTTGCTGATGACTTCCGCAGGAGGAATCACAGACCCTTTGTAGTAGCAGGAACATTGATTCAGCGGAACGCATTTGCCGTTATCGTCGAGATACGTTCCTTCGGCACAAACGCACCCATCCACCGGGTCAAAGGTCACAGCACAGGTGAAATCTGGGTCACTGTGACAGCGGCATGACTGCACGCTAGCGCTGATGTCGTAGGTATAAACCATGGTGCTCGGGCAGCTGGTAGCATATTTCGCTGTGAACGAATCATAATTTGAATGCATTTCTATGATTGTGGCACTTTATTATGGAAAATATATATATTTTTTAAAAATCGGTCATCTCGACTCACTGCACACTTCGCTCCTCCAGCCACTGAGAAGGATTCCTTTCGCGGCGCAGGCGTGGACGTAAGATGAGAGAGCAGCACACATGCAGTTCTCGCTGTTCTCACAGTTGCAGGTGTCATACATGCAGTTCTTTAGAGGCGAAACAACAAAATATTAAAACGTTGTGTGCTTAAATTGGAACAGTTGTGCTTAAACACCCGATTAACCACTCTACTGTACCTTTTGGTAGATATCTGGGCTGATCTCAGAGTGACACGACGCAAAAACGCCATTAGGGTCTGACAACATGGAGCACCATTTCTGAGCATATTTTTCTGGAATAAGAAGAATGTGAGAACAAATATGTATTATATATAAAAAGCTGGACTTTAGCTAGCGGTCACAAAAAGCACAAAGATTTGCGACCACAAAACCACTTCACAATACCGTATACTGTATACTAATGACTTCGTTTCAAGCTCTGTTTCAATAAAGTCACTTTAATTATTAACAGCACTAATAATCAGTACTTGAGCTGGGCTGAGTCGGTACGGATTTGGTTGGATTTTAGTTAAGAGTGAAAATGCAGAGAAATACACTCGGATCTGTGACATGGAACATGGAAATGAAAATGGAAGAAGTAAACGAGAGTTTGTTCATATTACTTTCCACTATTCGTATATATTTGCATACAATCTTTAACAAATCCTGATTTATCTCATGAATGGAGTGGGTTTATCTCACACTATTAAAGTGATTAAAGTAATTTACACCAGCACTAAACACTATTCTGATTGTATATGAGTAAGAAAACATCTTTCTCCAGTTTGGTGTGAAAAGTTCAGATTAATTAAGGCTAAGGTACCACCTTTTCTTTTTCTTTTTCTTTTTTTATTTATTTAGTTTTAAATCAGATTGGGTTGAAAATGAAGAAGTACCATTTTCCACACTGAGACTGCAGGGGTTCTCGAACGTGTTCTTTACTTCAGGACAGGTCGCTCTTGTCCTCCAGCTGTTCCCAAAACCAACACCGGTTCCTTCACGGGATCCACTCATGGTCGTGAAATCATCGATTTGGATGCCGTTAAAGTTTCCACACAGACCTAACCATGAGCGATCAGGAGAACCAGTTATATATACGTTTCCACGTGTAAATTCACTTCAATGCGTTTCATATAGTAATAAACGCACTAACACACCGAGTAAGTTTTGCTTGTGAGTCACATCCACAGTTATGTAAACCTGCATGATGGGTACGAGCTGGATCTCCATCTGAAGCCCAAAAGACGTCTGGACGATGATGTAAAATGTGGTGGGGCGGAAAATATTCACACCAGCTGCGCGTGAACAAAAAGAGGATTGTAAAACCTGACATAACATACGTTAGCTGTACACTGGAGGAGTCCATCTTTTTCTTCTTTTTTTCAAATAATTATACAGTTCTTCCATATTTACTCACCTGTAGAGACAGGAAGCTGCGAATAGATTCGGTTGAGGAAGACCTTTCCGTCAGGCTGGATGTTAAACACCTGAAGGGGAAACGTACAAATTACGCATTAGCATACTGTATGTTTGTGCATGTCCGTTAGTCAGAGCGACTGGACTACAAGTACTCTAGTGCCTATATCTATCTCTCCAAACCACACCTTTACATTATACACTATGTAGTGGAAAATCTAGAAAGCAGTATGGAGGAACTAATAGCAAACTAATGTGAACATGTTACACAAACTAGAAGTGAAATAAAGACGATTAAAAAGTAAATAATCAGATAGAAAGCGTAACTGCTACTCACTGTGCTTCCGGCAGACAGAGCCAGGGTCACGGCCTTCAGACATGTTTCAGTGGTCGTCAAACCACAACGCACCAGGTCTCCTACAACCACAAACTCAGCGCCGTTGGTTTGCTGAGGGGAAAAAAAAGAACAATAATAACGACGATGAAGCCTGAAAGGTCTAACAGCGGAACGCCTTCATTTTATACTCACTATTTTATGGCATTTAGCGTGAAGGAGAAAGTGTCGGTTTTGCGAGAACGTCAGATAGTATGAACTCAAGCATTAAAGACACATTTTAGTTAGGAATTAATGGAAATCCAGGTCAATACAGATGATGAGAGGATGTTATGAGAGGTGTAGGATTCCAGCAAAAGTGTTTGTTGGTACATCAAAAGTATATGAATGTATCTATGCAAATATGATACTTTTAAAACACAAGATATGACACTGAACATGATTATTAGAAAGTAAAAGGTAGTGTTATATGGTTCAGCTAGTTCAAGAATGGACGTTGATAGAACTGAGGATGAATTCACAAGAAGAGTTTAAAGAAAATGGTGTAAATGGTCTTTTAAGGATATGGTAAAAGACATAAAGAAACTGGATTTGAATGACAAGCAAATTTCCAGAGAAGAAAAATCTGGATGACAAGAACGGTGGACAATTACTAAGAGCTGGAACCAAAACAAAGAGCAAGGTAAGCTTTCAAGTAATTTACCCCAAATGGTAATAAAGACTTTTGTCTGTTGCATGAAAAGAAAATAAGATATTGTGCAGGAAATAGTAAATAACAATGAACGTGTACGTGTTCTTGAGCTAAAGAAGGCATTTTTGAAAACAGTCATAAAAGTGTTTAAAACGTTGTGCAAGTTAAAATGAGGTGAGAATGAACGTCAGTGGTCGAAGAAAATCTTTGATATAAAAGGAATTAGGGATGAGAAAAAGAAGGAGCGTTTAGGAAAAGGGGGGGGGGGGGTAGGGCTCCCGGGGTGGTGCAGTTAATTCAGGTTTGTCATGTGGTAGAAGGTTGTGAGAATAAATCACGTGGGTGCGGTGGGGAGTCCAAAGGAGAATAATTGGCTCTGAATTGGCTTTATTACCATCCCAAATTTATAACTGGTGTAAAGTGAGGTGGAGAACTGGATAATGCAGTGACTAAATTGGGATAAAATTGCGCTAAAGGAAAAATGCGGCTAGTCGTTGCCTAATGAAAAAGAAAATGTTAATGTACAGCATGTATTTTGTAATGAAGAAAGAAGCATGGGATATACATTATATCATATATTCAATGATACAAGTCATGGTTTTGACCTGAACTTCATTTTTAATCATCTCTGAAGCAAACGTCTTTCTTGAGCATTATGAATAAAATACACTCGAATAAGAAATATCAAACTGTCGCACTGACCTCAGCCAGAATGTATGTACAGTCACCGTGGAAGTTGTATGATTTCCCATCAAACGTGGTGATGTGAGATCCTCCCTCTACAGAGCATGTACCTGGACAATCTTTCTCAGTGCAGCTCCACTGGTTCGAGGTACATGTGCTAAACGCAGGGGAAATATGAGGTTAAAAAAATCAATACACAGACAAAACATATAGACAAACCCCCATGGAAATGATTGGGCGCATGATTGGCTAGTGTCACCAATTGAAAGAGACTTTGCCAGCCATCCAACCTGATGAACATGATATCCAAATGATAGGGCAAACACTTGAGAGGAGAAATAGGATTCATGTTTGACGTAAAAGCTCATATAATTTCAAAAGATTCCACTACTGAAGGCATTGAGTCTTCCTCACCATTCTTTACAGTTGCTGGTGAAGTTTTGGCCGGTGTGATAGATTTCACCATCGTGAATGCAGGAGCACTGATCCTGTGCGATGCACCCTCGACCAGTCAGATCATCCAGGACCGAACCTGCAACGCATTTGTTCGTCAGCTTATTTGGAAAAACGTTCGTTCTAGCTCGCTACAAGAAAGTTGGTGTCTCCACACATTAATCGTTTACAGTACATATGATGAGAAGTCAGCACAGTTTGGTACCTGAAGGGCAGAAACAGCCATCGATGCAGTGTTCCTCACACACTTGTCCTCGGTCAGGATTCGAGCAGGTATTAATGCAAGGGTTTCCACACTCCTGATACACCATGTTTGGATAAGGGCATGTTTTGGCTGTAAAACAAAATCAAATCAGATATACAGTATTATGCGTAAAAACAACACGATAAAGCATTATCATTAACGTGTCCCATTGGTTCCAATACATTTCATAACAGTAGCTCATCTGGGATTATTCTGCATGTAGTGTAATCATTGAATTAGACGTACGGCAGAACTGCTCTGTCCTCCACTGGCCCGGCTTTCCTCCAGCATGCACACACTGGCGTGAATACTCAGAGATGGTGCCACACAGGCAGAAGTTGCTGGAGTTGCCGCTGCACTGGCACATGTCCAACTCACAGGCTTTGATAAAGTAGTCGAGGGAGATGAGGTCTTTGCAGTCACTGAAAGCCGGGCCTGAGAGCAACTGCTCACAGGCTGCCGTCTGTGGAGGAAACAAAATATGTGACAGGTAAGAAAAGAATTCTTTGGGAGAAGAAGAGGAAGAAGTTACATTTAAATCTTAGCTCGAAAGACAAAAGCAGAATCACAGCGAATATTAAACAAATAGATCGGGGGAAGCAAAACTAGAAAAGGATATAATTATAAATAACAGTATTATAAAATGCTTAATGAACATTGAATTGGATTATTATTATTATTATTATTATTATTATTATTATTATTATTATTATTATTACAGGTCTTACCAGTTTGATGCAGGTGTCGTCTGATGGAGGTGCTGATTCACTGCAGCTCTCGGTGGGAGCATCCATCTTCGCAAATTGGGCGAAGTCTGATGGAGAAATCTCAACGCCTTTCATTTATCGAGGAAAAACAGTTATGATACAGTTATTTGACTACTTTATGTGTGCCATAAAAACAACAATGTAACACATTGAAATCTTCTCATCCAAAATTCTTCACTGATCAATTAGTAATTATGTTGTTATAATATGTCATACACGCATAATTTAACATTTAATAATGTTGTTGTGAGGAAATGCCAAAACAGATTAATTGTAAATGGACTATATGCAGTTTTAGCTTTATACGTTATGTAAGTGTTCGGGGTATATAGGTTCGAGTCCTCAGTGTCAAATAATGTATACACATTCTGTAAAATCCAAAGACTTCTCGTAAAACCGACCATTTTTGATGAACTCGTTGTAGAGCTGGACGCCGTTAAAGTCACCACAAAGTCCGCAAGTCTGATTTTTGTACTTGTTGTCCAATTCCACCTGTAGACAAGAGCAGAAAGTGAGGATTTGCGATTTGTGGTAAAAGATGAAGAATGACGTATCCTACGTGGATGCAGCGTATAACGGCCCTTATTCGTGGAAGTTGCATAGAAATAAGGACAGATTCGATCACCTGAAATGACTTCGATATGAATTTGATTCATGATTCATGTCATATGACATCCAACAAACGATGATGAATCAGCTTCAGCTGCATGGATGCAATCCCCACCCACTTGTCCCTTATTTACATGTCATTTGCATAAAACACACCCTAATTTACCCTCATATATATATATGTATATATACTAACATGAAACTTTTATTGCTTGTTCTACTCTACTTACTATACTGAACTGCATATCATGTATTTAAGGTAAGTATGATGCATACAGTTTACTATACAGTTTACAATTTTTGAGTAAGTGTATATTTAATATACACTCACCAAGAAAGCATCTTTTCTATTCCACATGGCCACGAGTCCCAGTTTGGCGATGACTTTGATGTAAGTGGGGTTTGTCTCAATGAGGACACCAGAATGGCTGTACGGCAGAGTGACCCTGTGGGGTTGGGGGGGTAGTGGGGTTAGAACAATACAATTGCAGAATTCATTTTAAAACACCCAGTCTATTTCTGTCAGGGTTCTGACACTCACTCCTGTCCGTCCACGCTGACGGAACCGTTGGAAAGTTCCACCACTGTGCCATCCAGCTTCATAGTGATTTTGCTGATCAGGGGCTCGCCATTGACGACCTGCCGCCTCAGCTGAACGTTGAAGTCCTCGTAGCTGCTTGAACACTGTGACGTCAGGATGTAGTTACACGTAGACAGGAGCTGGAAAAAGTCTCCATCGTAGGTCTTGAAGTTGGAATTGCCCCAGGTGCTGCAGACTCGTTCATTATGAGCCGGACTCAGTCCTGTTGTTTAGAGGCACAAGAGATTTAATAAAAAAATGACCGTTGTACTAGCTGACCTGTACAAAATTTAACCATCTACGTTGTCCAGTCAAAATTCCTGGAATTCTGAATTCTGATCCTAACGTACTTAAGCAATCAAGAAAGAATACCAATCCCAATCGGGCCGTCTATAAATGTACATGTAATACACACGATCAACTCTACGTTATGATTGGTTCGGTGGAAGTTACCTTTATCCAGATTGCATGAGCACAACCTACATCTGAGAACATCTATTGCTCTCATTCAGATTTGTTAGGTTAAAGCTTAGTACTTTGCTAATGAATTTAACATGTTTTGTTTTGAATGATCAAGTTCAAGCATGTCAGATAAACATAATGAAACAACAAAATCTGTTTTTACATTGAGATCAGGTCTAATGCAGCTGTGAGTCCACACACAGGCTTTTTCCAATGGATTACATCACATTGATTTAACATTTTTTTTCTTTTTAGAATTTTACAATTTAACCAAATTAACCAAATATTATTAAACCCTTAGTATATCTGGACACTTTTACTAACTGCACGCTTAATAGTCTTGTTCCATTGGCAGATCATTTTGCTAATTTTAAGTATTTATTTCTGGAAAGAAAGTCAGATTTGAAGATTGCAATGAGCAAAAGGTATTGTTTAATAATTTTAGATTTGGTTTGTTGTAACCGTATTATAGAAAATACTAGATAAATTAGACTATATTCACGATATTTTCACTTGCTAAAATGTCATTTTTTTGCAGTTTCCTTGGTTTCTGTTATTATTGCATACATTCTGATCCTATCAAAGCCACTTTCCTTATATGGTCAAAATTTCCTGTTCTCATTAACCTCTTACTGTGGTACTTATGTTTGTCTATTAAAACATATGGCCCTTCTCCCTAAGAAAGGAAATCCTTAAAACCTAGAAGTGCATAACTACAGATTAGAATTCTTTTTTTTTTTTTTTTACTTGAAATCATGCGTTTCCTGACTCCAGTTTGGGGAAAACCTTAGCTAGAAGGCCTTGATATTTTCTCTCTTCCTGAGTCGGATCAGAACCGTTTTAGAATTTCAATTCATTTTAAAAGAAAACCTGCGTTCACTTTCTCAAATAAAGGTAAAATGTATACTAAATGTACAGAAAATGTACCATTGTGAGTCTACCTGTTTCAGCAGTGCATATATTTTTAAACAATATCTATAGCTAACATTTCTTTTGATTTCTCTGTGCATGCATTTGTTGATGCGACTCACCAGAGATGGTCCTGGTCAGTGGTGGAACGTTGACTGGTCCATTTGCTGTTGAAGAGAAGGGAGAGTCGGTGTGATGGTCATGCATTCGGATATATACTTTTAATAATCCTTCATTTAAAGCGTCTATTAATTATATGTGCTTCAGGTTTTGCTATAGAAGTGGCAGAACTGGCTCTCCGTAGCCAAACTGCATCACAGTGGGGGGACGCCTCTTCAAGTTTTACTGTATAACAACGTTAATTTAGCATTTATTTTAAACAATTACAAATAAAGTAGAATATCTTCATCTAAGTGATCATAATATTGAAGTAAATGATCCATCAAACCACCTTCCAATGCTCAAGGATTCCCATGTGTGTGTCTGTGTGTGTGTGCTCGCTAAGAGATGGAGCTAATTCAGAACTTGGTCATTTTGCAGAACATACAAGATAAAAATACAATTAAAATTCTTATTGTACCTGATTGAGTGGAACTTATTCCAACAGCGAGTATGATCCAGCTGAGGGTCCATTTCCGATTGTCTTTGTACTTCCCCATGGCTGATCTGTGGATACCCTGAAGGCCCACAGTCGTTTGTGAGAGAAGTTTTTACCTTATCTGTAGCTTTTATACCACCTTCTATTGTATGACTGCCAAGGAGGGGCCAAGGCCTGGCCCTTTATCAACATTATACTGGCCAGTCAGCTCCTTACTTAATCACAATTTCAATGGCATGCAGCCTGATGATTGATGATTGCTTTTTACACCAATATATAAATATATATACATATTTATTTATTTTTTTAACTTAAAAATAATAAGAAGCAATGCTTTCATTGATATAGCACCTTTCCAAAGCATGCGTGCTTATTTTTAAACAATGGCATGAAAGTAATTTAACAAATTGTGTCTCTGACGTCATCATTTTGCATTTTTTATATTGCTCCACTGAATATTAAATATTCACATTCACGTATTCATCGGTTTCCATGATTTTGCTGTATTTGCCAAATTGATCTTGACTCATAGGCCTTACGTTCATGCTTCTGCAGGCGTGGACCAGTGTACCAAAGATTAAAAATCCATCATGCTGTATTCACCTCCCACTTTTGTCTTTCTTATCTCTCTTGTCTCTAAACAAATGGAAGGTGAACACAAAGCGACATTGCTCTGTCACGTACAAAAGTATGTTTCCTATCAGTGTGCTGTCAGCGGTGTAATATACAAGCTTTCAATTAGACGACTCCACCAACAAACGCCAACAACCAAAGGGTTCCGTCAGCACCATGAGCAGCATCACTTACAGCTAAACTGCTGATATGCAATCTACTTTGGTGCTATTATATTGCATTCGTTTTAAAGTCACGCTCAACAAATGTCTATTATTTATTTATTTATTTATGTATCTACTTATTTTTAAAGCAACTTGATTTACAGAATGACTCAAATAGATTGCGTTGATTCATTGATCCAGTGTGATTTAACCAGCATCCAATCCAAACACAGAATAGAACAGTTGAGGGTTAAAGGCCAAAAAGATTTGACCTTTTCAATGAGCCACGAACCACCACTGCCAACATTACATTACAACAATAATAAGACGGGTGACAAACCCAACATATAGTGTTTCAGTTGATGTTGGGTCCCCATGACCCACCATATAAGTCATTCCCTCACTTGGTGTTTTGACTATGGTGGTGCTGTCTTACACATCATTGGTGTCCAATGGTGTTGCGTTCTGGAGAGTGTAAAGGCCACTCTGGAGAGTGGCCTTTAATTGTCATCATTTGTATAGTCATCAAATCATTCAGTGAGCCCTCATGCCCTGTAGATGGGTGGGGTGGATGGAGGGGTAGGGGTGCCGGTGAGGGTGGATTGCCATTCAGGAAACCACTCCAATCAGGATAGAAATGTTTCATCATGGGATAAAAGGAGATCAGTCTGAATAACTTTGGTTTGGTTTGACCCGTCCCTCTAAGTGGGCCAAGTTCAGTATATATGGTGTCTGTGAAAGCTGTTTTCAAACCAGTCCAAGAAATTAGAACATGATAGTTTAGCGTTTCCGTAAAGAGAAGTGCATGGCACATTGTGTATAAATGAAATCTTCCAAGGGCTTGGTGTCGAATACCATGAAAAAAAGCCTTTATTTATACCAGCCCCACCCAATATCCATCCTTGGTAAGTATTTGAACTGAAACTAAAAAAAAAGCTAAATAAACATATGGCGAATATGTTCCAGTAGTACGCCCACACCAGATACATACAGATAAACATACAGATAAAAGTTTGGCGCATTAAATAAATACAGATACAGACGCTACAGAGATAATGGCAGGGTGTTACACCCAGAAGTGGCTGCTACGTTTACTTCCTTACAATTACTTCCTTACAAATATATGTATTTTTAATGAAGGTTTAACTGGTCTATATACGTATTCTCTTAATCAAGTTCATTTTTAATCACAGAAATGTACTTTTACTTCACTGCATTCGGTAGCGTTCCTCCATTACTGTTAAATGTTAATGCATATATATGTCGTTTTAATCATTCGTTTAAATCACGTATATTGAGGTAGCTAGTTTCGCGATGCGCTGCAGTGGTCTGAATGTGGACGCAACAACCGTTCACTTTTTTAGCGGGCTCAGCCCTGGAAGATAATGGCCGAAGAGGGGGAAGGAGTGAGCAGGGAAGCGGAACACACACACATACACACACACTCTCTACACACACTTTCTCTTCTGTTCTGTTCCATAGTCTGTTCTTGTCTTCTCTGTTGTCTTGAGACAGTGAGATTTTGTGTTGAAAATGGCAGGTTGTGTGTTATTGTACCCATCACAGGACTGGGATCTGCTGCTCCATCTTGAACTCAGCTGTTATATCATATAAACAGAACAGAACAGACTTTCACGGACTTACAGTTCTAAATGTGGTCCGAGATTCAGGATGTTCCCCTCATTTCTCATCTTCTCATCGGATACTTCATTACTCTTACTCGAGTACTTGTTAGCATTATTATTACTTTTACTGTTACTTGAGAATTTTTTTTTTTTTAAAGTAGTTTTACTTGTACTTGAGTAAAAATGTTTGGCTGCTCTACCCATCTCTGGTTACACTGCTATATTCTATCTTAATGTTCAGCTGACAGTTCTCTCTGACACCGGCTATCAGAGTTTTTCCCCCCGACCCCTGTGAATTCAAGATGTGTGGCATTCAACCCTAGGGTTCACTTATTTGTTCATTTTTTTGTACATGTCACTGTCCCTGGTGCTGCAATGGCGGCGCTTTGGGATTAAATATTTACATTTGACATTTTATGGTATTTGGCAGACACCCTTATCCAGAGTGACTTACATTTATCTCATTTATACAACTGAGCAATTTTTTAGGGTTAAGGGCCTTGCCCAAGGGCCCAACAGTGGTAGCTTGTCAGTGCTGGGGCTTGAACTCCTGACCTTCTGATCAGAAATCCAGAGCCTTTAACCACACTACTGCACTTGATACTTACCAGTTCCATTTACCAAGTCAGTGTGAGAACTGTACTGAAAATAATCCACCACTAAAATAATATCAGGTCTACAATGGTCCTACACTCTTAAGGGGTCTTTGACTTGATCATCTTGTTGAATCTTTAGTCAGAACATTTCCCTTACTTATAGGGTTCCAAGAAGAATCAATTTTGGATGCTCAGAACGTGTTCTAAGGGTGTTTGGTGGCCCTTTTTCACAGAAGGGTTGGGATAGAAGAGGACTGGCAGTAATTGTGTACCCACAATGTGACCTAATGCATATGACTGTTTGTTTTAAGGGGCAACAATTGCCTAAACGCTCAGTGTGTGTACACCATATACATGGCAACCCACAAGCGTGTTTCTTTCCCTCAGACATGTGCGTTTGAGGAAAATGCGAAAAAGCACTGAATACGCTTTAATTACAATCTGTAGGGCAAAAAGTGGGTCATTTGCAATATAATGGCATATCAGCATATCTTCCGTACCAGTTACTTGTTGTGACACTGGTGTCTGCATTCGATTATGACATTTATCACAACAAATTCATCTGTATAGTTTTCATTCCAAGCTTTTTAACGGCAAAATGGCAGTAGATTAAAAATAGATGACACAGTAGCTTCGCTGCCTCACATCTTCAGGGTCCCGAGTTCAGTCCTGAGCTCAGGGTACTGTCTGCGTGGAGGTGGCTACGCTAAATTGCCTTAGCCAGGATGGGTTAGGGTTAGGGAAGGTTAGGGTTAGGGTCCAGGATGGACTCTGGACCCACCATAACCTTGAAGTTGAATGAATGTGTAAATTAAAAATGGCGGATCTCTTGCAAGCACATATTGCAGCAGCATCGAGTTACGCTTTGCACTGGGTTTCCTCACAGTTTAATTTAAGCTATATTAGCTGCTGATTGAGATTCAAATGGACTACAATGTCCTGTTTATGAAATTTACATTTCGGAATGGTTTAGACTCAGCATATGATTGCTGATCACCTGAAGCGCTATAGCCCATACCAGGTACTCCATACCAGGTACTCCACTCATCTGAGGCTACTGGTGATCATGAGGAGTTTTTCTTCCACAGTGTTCTTTAATTTTAGATAGAATTTTTTTTAAAATACCTGTTTAACCTGGCCTAGACATAGTTTTTGGGTCTTCTATATTTCTTGAATCTTCAGACAGCCTCTCAGAGATTGTACAAGGATAATTGATTCTCACAATCACTGGCCAATGTCAGTGATCTATCCATCCACAGTAGATTTACAGTTGCGAAAAGGG
This sequence comes from Ictalurus furcatus, assembly GCF_023375685.1. Taxonomy (NCBI): domain Eukaryota; kingdom Metazoa; phylum Chordata; class Actinopteri; order Siluriformes; family Ictaluridae; genus Ictalurus; species Ictalurus furcatus. The sequence continues at coordinate 1,976,990 of NC_071264.1, read as the reverse complement.
ATTTATGATTGATAGCTTGCCATGATTTGTCTGTTTTTCAGTACTGAGCTCATAATTTTGCTATGAAACATTTGCATGTTGACGTAGGAAGAAACACGTTTCGAGGTGTGGCATCCAAACAGGGTACATAGTGTTTATCTTAACAATAGCACACCCTGATGCGTATGTGTGAACGTGATGTGACTCACAAACAAACAAACACTTCACGTCAGATTAAAACACACATCTAACACATTAAAAACACACATTTGTCAAATGGAAAAGGCTTTAAAGTTTTACACTATTGAACCTGGTACATCATTTAAATGAACAGCTGATGAGACGCAGACTAACAAATGATAACCCCACCCCCAAACATTACCTCATGCTTGATCGTTTTCATGCTAAATGAGTCGTACTGATTGCCACAAGTTTGCAGCTATGGGACCATGTTGATGCAACACCTTCTGAGTGATGGTCTATTTGGAATTCATATTTTACACAGTAAACAAATAGAAGAAAAAGAGCGAGGATCTAGACGTGTATTGTAACATGATGTGTTGCTTTACACTATTGAGAGTTTGGGTGTGTGTGTGTGTGTGTGTGTGAGTGTGTGTGTGTGTTTAATACGATATGAAATTAGTGACAGACATTAGGAGAACACACCTTGATGCGTATGTGTGAATGTGATATGAGTCAAAAAAAAACCCTGACTGTTTAGAGGTTAGAAGACACTACAGTTTGTACCCAGGCATTGAAAAGAAATAAAAATCGAACGTACACAATGTTCTTGTTAAATGTACTTGACGTGTATACTTGGTTTTACACTGTAGTTATGTAGCTACAATTTTAAAGGGGAGCTAACATTCTTTCATTACGCTAACATTCTTACATTCATTCATTCATCTTAAGTAGTCACTTGGCCCACTTGGTGGATCTGGATATGATGCCACTCCATACATCATCAAAACATTTATACACTTATTCACACCGATTTAGCGTGGCAAGTTCACCAATATGGCTTCCAGAACCACTATTCAGCAGCTTGTAAAAAGATCATGAGCATGATAAATTAGACATACTGTAGAGTGAAAAGTCTTCCATTGGTTAATATGGCAAGTGGGACCAGGTCCAGATCCTTCTGCAAGACCACTATTTTGTGAGACGTTTGGACACGTACTGCACCCTTATGAAAAGCTCTGGCTATTAAACCTGCCATTTTGCTCACCAATACTGACTCAAGACTTAACAATATGGTTGCCAGTCACTGAGCATTCCGAGTTTTACCACTGGGTTTGCTGTTGTCCTGTCTGCACTCGTAATTGTGACGGCTCCGTCTTCTGTCAAAATCGTCTTATGTGGAAATCTGCTCGCATAGCAGTTAAGAAAGTGGACATTGGATGCATCGTTCCGATCTATGATTACAAATCAATTGTGCTCACCGCTCACATCACATCTACTATGTGTGTGTAGGAAACAAGAATTTCAGATGTTTTAAGAACACGTTTAGATCTAAAACAGGACAGATTCTAGCGCCATTTTTTTGGAACTGGATTTCAATTGACATATTTCTAGTAGTGACCGCTATTGTAGAGTCAATATAGCGAATAGGCTCAGGTCTTGTACCTATATAAGGCAGACCCATGTGTGGACAGTGTACTCTGTAGCCACTGGTCTGTTGGTATTAAGCTCCAATTCTTCAGTTGCAGGTGGGAGAACGACCATACTGATCCATACTGAACGACGCATCATTTGACCATGCCCTGTTCTTGATCATACAACCTCTGTGGGAATAATGTGCAATCTACAAGCAATCTGTTGCATTACTTCTTTCGTTTATATTACACTTGAATGGCATTGTATAGTTTTTGTGTGTATTTACAAATGAAAATATTCAATTCAGGGTGGCATATTTTAAGCGTTATTTCAGTGGGTTTTGCGCTATAGGACAGCATTTGCACTCGAAGAAGACGGGGGGCGGTGCAAGTGGGAACATATAATGTAGTTTAAAAAAAAATTTTAAACTGGGTGTGAGGAAGGAGCCTTGTTATTGTAATTGGTGAGGGTTAATTTTATGCAAGTTTGATCAAAATTAGCCCCACCTACTTCACGCTGAACAAGGAGAAATTGAGGTGAAATACATGTAGACGTTATTAACTCGCCAAATATTCACATTTAGCATTAACCTGATCAGAAATCAATAATTGATTTAGGCTTCCTGGTCATACAGGTACAAACTCGTCTGCATCTTAGACTCGCCACTTCTTACTGTTTAAAATGGACAACATATCAAATCAGTATGTCCTTCAAGGTTTTCACTCAGCCAAGTAATGGTAAATGGTCTGCACTTATATGGCGCTTTTTTAAGCTTAGTGGTTCCAAATGGGTGTCTCGTTCACCCATTCACACACCAATGGTAGCAGAGCTGCCATGCAAGGTGATAACTTGCCATTGGGAGCAACTTGGGGTTCAGTGTCATGCCCAAGGACACTTCGGCACGTGGAGTCATGTGGACCAGGAATCTAACCGCTCACCCTAGGATTAGCGGACAACCCGCTCTACGACCTGAGCCACAGCCGCCCAAGTACTTTCCAGTGTCTTGTCATATTGTCAGCCATAACATTAAAACCACCTGCCTAATATTGTGTAGGTCCTCCTCTCCTTGTGCTGCCAAAACAGCTCTGACCCGTCGAGGCATGGACTCCACAAGACCTCTGAAGCTGTGCTGTGATATCTGCTACTAAGACGTTAGCAGCAGATCCTTTAAGTCCTGTAAGTTGCGAAGTGGGGCCTCCATGGACTGGACTTCAGCATGTCCCACAGATGCTCGATCGGATTGAGATCTGGGGAATTTGGAGGTCGAGTCAACACTTTGGACTCTTTATCGTGTTCCTTAAACCATTCCTGAAATATTTTTGCAGTGTGGCAGGGCGCATTATCCTGCTGAAAGAAGCCACTGCCTTTAGGGTATACCATTAGGGTTTCATTGCCCAGAGCATCACATTTCCTTTGCCAGCTTGCCTTCTTCCCATAGTGCACCTGGTGCCATCTCTTCCCCAGGTAAGCGATGCACATGCACCCGGCCATCCACATGTTGTAAAAGAAAACATTATTCACCAGACCAGGCCACCTTCTGCTATTACTCCATGGTCCAGTTCTGATCCTCACGTGCCCACTGTAGGAGATTTTGGTGGTGGACAGGGGTCAGCATGGACACTCTGACCGGTCTGCAGCTACACAGCTCCATATGCAGGAAGCTGTGATGCACTGTGTGTTCTGACACTTCTCTATCAGAACCAGCATTAACTTTTTCGGCAGTTTGTGCTACAGTAGATCTTCTGTGGGATCGGAGCAGATGGGTTAGCGTTTGCTCCCCACGTGTATCAATGAGCCTTGAGAGTCCATGACTCTGTCGCCAGTTCACCGGTTCTCCTTCCTTGGACCACATTTGTCAGGTACTAACCACTACATACTGGGAACACCCCACAAGACTGCTGTTTTGGAGATGCTCTGACCCAGTCGTCTAACCATCACAATCTGGTCCTCGTCAGAGTCGCTCAGATAGTTACTCTTGCCCATTTTTCCTGCTTCCAACACGTCAACTTCGAGAACTGCCTGTTCACTCTCTGCCTAATAAATATATCCCACCCCTGACAGGTGCCACTGTAACGATATAATCAATGTTATTCACTTCACCTGTCAGTGGATTTAATGTTATTTAATGTTATGATTGGTGTACATTTGCTACAATCTTAAAAACGTATCTCCACTCATCCAATATTCTTTATCAGTTTAGGAGATCATCTCAGTCTGCCTCTTTCTTATTTCTGACTAGCCGCTTTATTGAATTGAGTGACAGATCAAGGCATGGTGCCAGTAATGTAATATTATCCTTAGCTGACCTGTACCTGGCACATCCTGGATCCACATTACTTCATGTATACACTGAGACAGTGGATTTATTGCTAATCCTTCATGAACATTAATAAAAAAAAGACATATGAAAACAAAATGTCACACCTTCGGACTCTCCTAACCTCAACTTGTATGTCCAGTGTTTAACATAAGTGGACTATCTATATGCTCACATGAAGAAATTATTGGCTTATGTATATATACTTTTATATTACTTGTGTGTACATATTATTATCCATGCTTTATTAGAGACTGCCCAGCTATTCCTAGGTAACAATAACACTTACAAATTCACTAAAGGTACACTTTCGGTATCCCGTGTGCACTGTACTGGCATCACGTGTGGTGTGGTGTACTCTGGTGTATTCCAGTTCCTCTTTAAAAATAAATCAGATACAAATCTGCAGAAAGTAAGTGCATATAATTACAATATTTACTCAATTGTTCCATTCATACAGCACAAATAGTAGATATTCTGCCATGTTAAGGAGAAAAGAAATCGCTAACTGCTGATTGATTGCATCTGGGATATGAGTGAAATGCGTGAATATGATATTTTGCCTAAGTATTTTTTCTTAAAATGGGTCATTTGAACTAAAGCAGAATATTTGTGTTAAATTACGAGGCTATCAGCATTGTTCTAGGCATAACGCATTGTAATATCTTTAAGTGGAAAATGATTGCTGCTCTAGACAAACATTGTATTGAGGTTTTCAGCAAACACACCTGAGTACACATTCTCACCCATTACTGAGTACACACTCTAACTAAGGGCTTGCCATCTTTACTCTTGCTAATTGGTTGGTTTCAGAGTGGCATTATTTCGTATTTGGCCGTAAAGGCTTTGAAAATCCTATAGTAAAACAAGATAAAAACAAAAAGTAATCTGACCCCAATTGCACAATGCTAAGTGTTACTCTGTATAAAATGTAGGGATGCCCTGATTACATTTTTACACTTTTGATAAAATACTGATATCAGATGACCGTGCGTCAGCTGATACCTGATACTGACTGTGCACAGTCAAACTGAATCAATTCACAGGAAGAGGACGTGTCAGATTAAATAAGTAAGTGGAATGGCTCATTGTGTCTATATATATATATATATATATATATATATATATATATATATATATATATATATATATATATTCTAGAATACGCAGTGTTTCTACTCACATTGTCTTTATTTGACACTCTAAGTATTTCGGTATGCCAGGACAGGGCGTCAAAGAATAAATATTTAATTCGTCCAAATATTGGCAATGAACACAGGTCGATGCCTCCAGGTATCCAAATATCTATTGAATTTGGGAATCTACACCGTTGTGACAGTGAGGATCACAGGTACGGTACAAAATCAGTAAAACCCTTACTTAAAATTATGGAGGAATTTTTTGATCTGCGAGAAAAAATGTGCTTCAGATATATCAATTAAAATAAAACAAAAAACATTTGAATTGTCAGATTACTATTCAGTTTATTATACAGCCCATATATTAAGTAAACTTAAACTCATACTATAGTATAAGAACCTATTAAATTAGGGTTGGGGTTGGTGTTAGTGGTTAGGGATTAGGGATTAGGTTTAGGGATTAAGGGTTGGGGTTAGGGTTAATGGTTAGCGATTAGGGTTTAGGTTTAGGGATTAGGGTTTAGGTTTAGGGATTAGGGGTTGGTTTTAGGGTTAGTGGTTAGCGATTAGGGGTTAGGTTTAGGGATTAAGGGTTGGGGTTAGGGTTAGTGGTTAGGGTTTAGGGATTAGGTTTAGGGGTTGGGGTTGGGGTTTGGGTTAGCGGTTTAGGGATTAAGGGTTGGGGTTAGGGTTAGTGGTTAGGGTTAGGGATTAGGGGTTAGGGGTTAGGGATTAGGCTTAAATTTACATTATAAATTTGCACACATATTGTATTTGTGCAATTGCACTATGGATGAATGATGTCCCAGGATTTTGCATAATATTAACTATAACAATGATTAAGTAGTACTAAGCAAATGCGTTCCATTTCTGGCTTTCTACTCTCCCACTGGGTGCCATTAGCTGTGCATACATATATGTATAAATATAAGCATACATGTTTAGGTAAATCCCATATTTTACATGATAAACTTGCACACATATTGTATTTGTGTAATTGCACTATGGGTGAATGACGTCCCAGGATTTTGCATAATAGTAGTTTTTGCACATGCGTACCAGTAATCAGGGATCTGTCAGTTATAAGCACAAACTACAAACTGGAGGCACATTGTTATACCTAAATATTCTTCTGCTTGGGCAAAAAGAGCTCGAAATAAATTTCTCCATGTAGAGAGCAGACGTGATGAATACGATGCCATATGAGATTAAGCATGTTGAAGGAGTTTAATAAAGATTATTCCATTGTAAAGACATATTGAACATGAAGAATTACTGTGTAAACAGTTAAAGTAAACATGTTTTAATTCCTTGCGATTTAAAAAAAAATGTATTTATGAAAGCAACACAATTTCACTTATGGGGTTTACGATGATAAAAAAAAAAAACACACACACACACATTGCACTACTGTCAATGATGGTTCTGTCTAAATTAGAGACTGAATTGACTGTACGTTTTTGCAAGACCGAGTCAAAAGTCTCAGGTCTGTTGTCTGGTGTAGCAGGATGTATTCCACATCCCACACATGTCCATAAGGGTTAAAAGATCGTTAGCAGTCAAAATAATATATGGCCTAATCATCCCATGTGGTTCTTCCCCAAACTGTTTCCACAACGTTGGAAGCACATAATTGTGTAGAATGTCTTTATATGCTGTAGCATTACGATTTCCCTTCACTGGAAATAAAAGGCCCAAACCTGCTCCAGAATTGCAGTACACAAAGCGAGCGCCATAAAGACATGGTTTGCTAAGGTTGGAGTGGAAGAACTCGATTATCCTGTACAGAGCCCTGACCTCAACCTCGATGAACACCTTTGGGATGAATTGCACCCCAGACCTCCTCACCATCGCTACATCAGTACCTGACCTCACTAACGCTCTTGTAGCTGAATGATCACAAATACCCACAGCCATGCTCCAAAATCTAGCCCAGAAGAGTGGAAGCTGTTATAACAGCAAATGGAGACTGAATCTGGAATGGGATGTACAACAAGCACAGGTGTCCACATACTTTTGGCCAACCGTCTGTATTTAAATGGCGGATTTGTTATCCAGTTTAAAAAATGCCCCCTGCCATACCAAACAGCTACTCATCTAGCCAATTCTTGTAAACTGCCTTATATTTGTTAAGTCCAGCCCCTAGTTTTGGAGCCTCTACTTGAGTTCTGCAGCAGTTCTGGGTGGACTATGCTGTGATGATCGGGAAACAGTGATGGAAAGTTTCATTACTGACAACTGATTGACGCTGAACTAGTTTGCCGTTAAAATATTTACAATATTGCGAAAGGTAATGAAAGGTGTCAAAGTATCCACCACACAAGGAAGTGAACTTTCCTCTTGACCAGTTCTGGAGTTGTTTGGCAAAAAGGAGTGGTACAGAGCACAAGGAGTGGCAGTGACTCAGATGAAAACCCAGCCAAAAGAGCTAGATGCTGTCAAACACACTGAACTCAATGCCGAAGTGTTTGTTTCCACTTGTACTGCTGTCCACTTCAGTTCATTTAACAAAAAAGTGACTGAATGAAGGATGAAACTGAATGAAGTGAATTATTTCATCAATTGCTAGACACCAATAACCTTTTTTTTAATTTTTTTTTTTTTCAATTTACTTGCTATTTAGATGAATTAACTACTTAAAGACTCTGGGCACATTTTACTGGTTTGGTGCGTGTCCATTTGTCTCTTCAGTGGGAAGAGTCACCGCAAAATCCATACAAATGCTTCTCTCTCATCACATTTATCCTATGATGAAACTTTTCCATACGGATGGGCGTGGTCTCGTCCAGGATGACAATGCTCCCATCCGCCATGAATTGATGGGTATGAGAAGTTATATGCTGTGGCCTTTACAGTCTCCAGATCCCAACGTTATTGCTCCATCATTATTGCGGCTTGGGAATGTGATGTCGTATCTGCAGTTGGCAAGGGTAATCAGTCAGTCATCTATTCAGAACGCAGGAGTCTACACTTAGCACATCTCGGTTTGACAGTTTTGTTCCTATCTTCCTTGAAAAAATGCTCCAGATGTCTCAAGGGGATCTCCCGTGGACAGACGTCATTAAGTCATTCCACAGGATTTAGATCTGGGCTCTGATCGGGCCGTTCCAAAACTTCTTCTTATGAAACCATTCCTTTGTTGACTTGGATTAGTGCTTTGGGTCGTTATCATGCTGGAAGGTGAAATTTTTCTTCATCTTCAGCTGTCTAACAGACAGACTGCAGGTTTGGTGCCAAAATAGATTGTTATTTGAAGCTATAGATAATTCCGGTTCATACATTTAAGAGTAATTGATTAAAATAATTTTTGTCTAGCCCTCGTCCTGGAGTACTCCCTGTCCTTCTCATTTTAGTGTTTTACCTACTCTAACACACCTAATTCAACTAATTAGCGAATTAACACCCCTTCCTGGTTGGAAATAGGTGTGTTAGAGCAGGAAAACACTAAATGTTGAGGACACTAAAAAAAAAAAAAAATAATAAAAGGGGGGAAATGGTGAAATACTTGCTATTATAATGTCAATATGTACTTTTTGAAACTCCTGTTCTGATGTGTTGCCTTCTGGCTTTCTTGTATGTCAGGGTTCATTCAATTCTTTTACAAAATAATACTAGAAATATCAAAGATATTGTGTGCAAATATTTTGGAATGAGAGTAGATTCTCAAAGAGTAGATACAAGAGTAGTTCTCTACCTCTGCTAAACCAATTAGCACTATTCTAATTAGCACTAATCTAATTAGCACTGTTTTAATTAGCACTACTCCAGCCTGTCATTGAGTACTAACACTAACCAGTTTTTCTGTTACAGTTAGCATTAAAAATGTTTAAAAAAAAATAAATAAATAAAACCTCTCATGTCGGCTTCAACCTACCGAATGATCAGTTTTGCGTACCATTAGTACGTTAACAAATACTTTTCAGGTCAGGGTTTTTGTTCGGAGGCGTGCCTCACGAAAGTAAACAAACGTCAAGACGACAGCGGAAACGTTTAAGAGTGACAGAGCTCACTGTTTTTAACATCGTTGTGCAAAAATCGCTGAACGTTTTATAGTGCGATTTTGAATAGTCCTTTGCGACTGCCGCTTGTCAGACTGTATGAACTCGATCCCCGCTGTAAGCCGTGTCACACTGTAGGATCTCAGCTATCATTGCTGTCGGACTCTACGACAGTCAAGATGCGAAAAAACAGACGCACACAAGAAGCAGCCACACTGTAGGACTGTGCCTTAAATCTTCTGACACCGCCAGAATTTAATCGGAGGAAGAATTTGATCGCGACGGCCGTTAATCGGCTGTCAGGGAACGCGTCAAACTAGCGATCAGAGACTACAGATTTTGGATTATAGGAATCTTTTAGGATTCTCAAAAAGTTGTCTCAGACAACTGAATCGTGAACCTGGCTTTAGAAACCTGTCGGACGTGATGTCTAGCGGACGTCGCTTTCGAATTTGTTTTCCGGAGTGTGTGAACAGTAATGTCGCTGCTTCAAGCCATGCGTCAAGTATTAACCAAGAAGACTCCTGTGCTTCAGGACAGGTCGTAATGTATTACACTACACCGGCGTTGATTAGTTTCCTGTAACAACACAACACTTCTCTCTACACTGATACATCAGTGCGAGGAACATTCCTTGGGTTTGTAGTCGCTTGTGTTGGAGAGAAATACATAAAAAGGTTTGGATACATAAAGTACCGTATGTTTGTGTTTCACGTCATGACCTGCGTAACATATCGCTGTGTAACAGCGACCCCTGTAGGCCATAGACAGCGCCTGCAACAGGATCTCCACGTGACACCGGAAATGTAGTAGAAGAAGAACATCGCCAGCCCGAGCTAATCCCGCCTAGCTTCTCTGTCCTGCTTGTTTTCAGGAACAGAAGCCTCTCAGAGACGTTATTCAGAAACATGCCGGCGGTGTCTAAAGGAGACGGGATGCGCGGCCTCGCCGTTTTCATCTCGGACATCCGGAACTGTAAGTGCTAACATGCTAATATGCTAATGCCGACCTTTCCGCCGCAGCAAAACACGAGCGAACTTGGCGTTAGCGTGAGTGCTAACTAGTTCACTTTAGATCGAAATAAACAGACTCACACACACACATATACACACACGGAAATTTCTCGAAGGAGTCAAACCATGTGTTTTTAAAGCAGTAAACTGTGACTGAGTTATTCTGTAAAACGGTTTCAGACCAAGACAAGCCCATTTTAACGCACAACTGGTGTGTTTGTTTATTAATGTCACTTGTAAACAGTAACAACACCAACAGTGTTAAAATGCTGATAAAAGAGGTGTTGAGTGTGTGTGTGTGTGTGAGAGAGAGAGAGAGAGAGAGAGAGAGAGAGTGTGTGTGTGTGTGTGTGTGTGTGTGTGTGAGAGAGAGAGAGAGAGTGAGTGAGTGTGTGTGTGTGTGTGTGTGAGAGAGAGAGTGTGAGTGAGAGAGAGAGTGTGTGTGTGTGTGTGTGTGTGTGTGTGTGTGTGTGTGTACACATTCTCTCTCCACCTTGTGCTTTGGTTTTATTAAAGAAAACCTCTGTGTCATCGTTTGTTTACTTTCAGTACATAAATCCTACAAAACCAGAACACTTGGCTTTTTTGTACAGTTTCACTGTTTCTTGTATAAATCATAGTAGGTCGATTTGATAAAAATAAATAAGTAAATAAATAAATAAATAAAAATCTTTTGGAAGTGTATTTTTGTTAATTTAATAATAATAGTAAAATTCCAGTGGGTTTTTATTGATTAATTCTACAACAATTCATTAATGTTTAAAGCGAAGAGTAAAAAGGGGCGTGGTGTTTGGTAAAGCAGGCGTCAGTACACGTCTTCGACCTTGAACACGTTACAGCGTGTTTCCGTCAAACGATTTGTGTTTGTTTATTTATTTATTACTGTTATTCCTGTGAGACGTCAGTGTTTTTGTGCAGCGGTGGCATCGACCGCGCAGTTATAACGGCGTTTAAAGGTAAGATTAGGTGGGTTCGACGTTTCAGTGATTCACGAAGCTCCGCCCCCCAGGATCTACGCTCACCTGTAGGGTCTGTAAAAATGATTGACAGGAGGACCATCCAAACAAGAGCGAGCGCTCCGGACCGGAACGCCCGTTTCCCGAAGTGACCCCCACACTGACACCAGAATACCCACAGCGCTCCGTTTTGTAATAAAGGATACTAAAATCAAGGAAGTAAAGTGATGTGATTGCAAAAACAAAGTAAAACAGGAAGTGAGGATTGCATTATTATATACCTCATTTCAGATGTAATTCACTATAACAGAACTCCAGTGGGTCAAACGTTTTTAGACACCACTGTCACGGTCTCTTTGAACGCTCTGGAAGATTCCAGAAACTGATCTAAAGACTTTTTTTTTTTTTTTAATAAAAATGATAAAAATCTTGGGACCATACGGAGACTGCTGCATTGTTCAGGAATGAGGAACTTCCAAGAGAACAGCAAAGGAACTGTTGAAGGAGTTGGAGGCGTCAGGTTTATTATGAGAGTCCTACGTCACCATGGCCTGAAAGACTGTCGTGCAAGGAAGAAGCTCTTACTCCAAGATGGCATTTAAAACAAACAAACAAACCAGACTGCAGTGTGAAGGTGATCAGCAGTCTTCCTGGAGGAGAGGTTCTCCTCTCCTTTGAGGCTTTTAATCTGAAGCACACCGTCCTCCCTATGAAGCACGGGGGTGGCAGCATCGTGTTGTGGTTGTGTGGGTGTTCTTCTGGAAAAGGGGCATGAACAGATGGACACATGGGTTTCGTAGTTACAAGCTCCAACGTCCTTAATTGATTATATGTGGAATAGTGGCACTCTAACACAAGCTGTAGTATTATTTATGCGATGTCTTTATGTCCATCTTTCTGTATTAACAGGTAAAAGTAAGGAGGCAGAGGTGAAGAGAATAAACAAAGAGTTGGCCAACATTCGCTCCAAGTTTAAAGGTATGTTCAACGGCGTGTGCATGTTTGTGTGCTTAGCATGGGGTTTTAATGCGCACGCTAACGTTCAGATGTTTGGTGTGTTTAGGAGATAAAGCTCTCGATGGCTACAGTAAGAAGAAATACGTGTGTAAGCTGCTGTTTATTTTCCTGTTGGGCCACGACATTGACTTCGGCCACATGGAGGCGGTGAACCTTCTCAGCTCCAACAAATACACGGAGAAGCAGATCGTAAGTGCGACAGATCCACAGATTTTCTATAAGCACTTTTTTTTTTGACATGATGCCCGACCAGCGGTTTGTGTCCCGTGGTGTTTCAGGGCTACCTGTTTATCTCAGTGCTGGTGAACAGCAACAGCGATCTGATCCGCCTCATCAATAACGCCATAAAGAATGACCTGGGCAGCAGGAACCCCACCTTCATGAACCTGGCGCTGCACTGCATCGCCAACGTGGGCAGCAGAGAGATGGCCGAAGCGTTCGCTTCAGAGGTGCCGCGCATCCTGGTGGCAGGGTGAGAGATCGGCAGTGTACCGTAATGTTCTGTGTATGCATATATATATACATACACACATGTCCATGCGTCACAGCGAGTCTTAGTGCTGCTGTAGCTCACAGGAACAGATCACGAGCTTTTCCACGCTCGGATAAAGAGGAGTTTCATGTTTCAGAAATGAAACACTTTCCTTTAATTACTCCCTTTATAGCAAGAAATTCTCTTACAGCTGAATGTCGTTATCTTGCCATGTGAGAGAGAGTAAATGATCACCTGTGTTGAGATATATTTATATATATATATATGTATATATATATATGTGTGTGTGTGTGTGTGTGTGTGTGTGTGTGTGTGTATAATTTTGCAGAGACACAATGGACAGCGTGAAGCAAAGCGCCGCTCTGTGTTTATTACGGCTCAACCGGACGTCCCCTGATCTGATCCCCATGGGCGAGTGGACGTCACGTGTGGTGCATCTTCTCAACGATCAGCACCTGGTATGTTTACATATGTTTATTTGTGTAGATTTTACAGAGGGAGCATAGGCTTGATTAAGTTCAAATGTTTCCTACCCCTTACATCGAATCGAGAGCCTGCGAACACCTGACCGCCACGCCCTTATTAGGTTCTCTTCTCCAAACTGTTCCCACAAAGTTGAAGCACACAGCTTGCTAGAAGGTTTTCTTTGCAGTTTCCCTTCTCTGGAACTAAGAGGAACAAACCTGCTCCAGCATGACGACGCCCCTGTGCACAAAGCCAGCTCCATGAAGACGTGGCGTGTTAAGGTTGGACTGGAAGAACACTTCAGAGCCTCAACCCCACTGAACACCTTCGGGATGAACTGGAACATGATCTCACTAACGCTCTCGTAGCTGATTGAACACAAATCCCCACAGCCACGCTCCAAAATCCAGTGGAAAGCATTCCCAGAAGAGCTGGAGCGCATTATATCAGCAAAGGGAGGACAAAATCTGGAGCGGGACGTTCAACAAGGACATATAGGTGTGATGGACAGGTGTCCACAATCTTCTGGCCATACAGTAAATTTGGGACATTGAGGTTTTTCATGTTGTCTCCATGTGTAAATGGATCCACTAGTATTTATGTCCTGCTTGATTGGAATAAAAAACCTGCACCCATACTGGCCCTTTGTGGATAAGATTGGACACCACTGGGTTAGATCAGAACAGATTTCTTTCTTCATTAGCTTTATGATCAGACGGCACAGTGGCCGGTTACTCTTGGATTGCCGTTGTAAAGTGGCCAATCATGATGGATTATTCCTTTGCCCAAAACCTCTTAATATTGTAACAAGCCGTGTTTATATACACGTACATACCGTATATATACTGTATATCATATATCGAAATATATAATCTATCATGTACTCGTCTCGCCTACTACAACACCAGCCTCCTGCTCGCCTCCCCTATTACGAAGCGCCGGCCTCGTGCTCGCCAACCCTACTATGACGCGCCGGCCTCAACAGCGATCTTGTCTTGTGATAAAGTGACAGACAGCATGTCTCGTACACTGGGACTGTCCGAGACCAGTAATACAAACTGCACGCTTCCTTTTCATTTCTCCATGTTGACAGTTTTACTTCATTGTGTCTAACAGCCACTCTTGTGTCTAGAGAATAACAGGATGAGATTAGACATTGATAATGAGGTTAATGCCCCTTTCTCAGGGAGTGGTGACGGCGGCAACAAGTCTCATCATCACTCTGGCTCAGAAGAACCCAGACGACTTTAAGACCGCCGTGTCACTGGCTGTGGCCAGACTCAGTAGGGTGAGTTCATCAATCAGTCACATCCACTAGTGAACTTTTCTTTATATGGCCGCTGTGTGTTTACGGCTAAACACGTGGAGTGAATTGACATTTCCCCCAAAAAGGGCTGTTTTGTAATGTCTACACCATACATGTTACCAGTCTGGCTACAGAGAAATAAGATTAAGTTTTCATAATAAACACTGGGGGGGATTGATTTTTCAGTCTGATTTGTCTTCTCAGATCGTCACGTCAGCATCCACTGACCTACAGGACTACACGTATTATTTTGTAGCAGCTCCGTGGCTGTCAGTCAAAATGCTCCGCCTACTGCAGTGTTATCCACCACCAGGTAGGTGTGTGTGTGTGTGTGTGTGTGTGTGTGTGTGTGTACCAGGTGTCCTACATACTGTTATTGAACGTGTTGTGTGTGTGTGTGTGTGTGTGTGTGTGTGTGTGTGTGTGTGTATATAATGAAAAGAGTGAACTAAATTACTGGTCCTCTACTTACATAAGTGCTTTTGTGCTGTTTTTCACACCACCAGGACATTCCAGTATCAGTGTTTGTCATTCGAGCAGCTGCTTAATTAATCGCTAATGAGGGAACCGCATGTTCCCTGCTGCTAACGGGTTCAAAAGGCTAAAGCGGCGCGGCGCCCGGACTGGCTCCTGATTGTGCTCCGCTGCTGCGGTCGTTGCTGCCCGCTAACATTAGGGGAGAAAAGCAGACGGCTCGTCCGTTAACCTCGGTTTATTAGAGACTCACTGGAGCGAGACGATTCGTCACGCCGTGGTCACAGGGCTTTTTATATGAGAACCAGTTCACTAGACTTTTAAACTCTCAGAGCTGGAGTGAGGTTTTCAGCATTAGACACCGGGGCTCAGCTCTGGAAATATTTCAGGAAGATTAAACACAGATAAGCAGCGCTGCTGTAGGTCCAAGTGTTCGACAGCGAGTTACAGCTGTGGAACACTCGCAAGCCTTAAATAGAGCAGAACAGTCACACAACAGCAGCCCGTAATAACCACAAAGGAAAGGTTAAGGAAACGGGCTGGTTTTTTCGTTTTCTTTTTTTTTAATGCACTTGTTA
Organism: Ictalurus furcatus; assembly: GCF_023375685.1. NCBI lineage: Eukaryota > Metazoa > Chordata > Actinopteri > Siluriformes > Ictaluridae > Ictalurus > Ictalurus furcatus. The sequence continues at coordinate 1,961,659 of NC_071264.1, read as the reverse complement.
GTTGTTGAGAACAGTGTACAAATACAGACCTCTCTGATTAAACGAGGTTTTAAAATAAAATAAATATAATAATACAGCACATTTCTCATCACGCCATCCTGTGAACGGTGTCGCTCTACTTTAAACCTTGTTCTGGTTTAAAAAAAAAAAAAAAGGTTTCTGTGTGATCAGATTTTAAAAAGTTATAAAAGATGAATGTAATAGTCTCCTGATGCAGTCACTAATCCCCGCTGAGTGGTGCAGTGGTGCAGTTGAACTGGGTGTGTTTCAGAGGACGCAGCGATTCGTGGACGCCTCACCGAGTGCCTGGAGACCATCCTGAACAAAGCGCAGGAGCCTCCCAAATCCAAGAAAGTGCAGCACTCCAATGCCAAGAACGCAGTGCTGTTCGAGGCCATCGCTCTCATCATCCACCACGACAGGTTCATGCTCTGTCCTTCACACGCACCCTGACTCCAGTCTAATTTCAACTGAAACTCCAAGTCTTTCTTCTCGCATTTCATCTCTCTCTCTCTCTCTTCCTCACTGTCTCTGGCTTCCTGCCTTCCTCTCTCTCTCTCTCTCTCTGTCTCTCTCTGATTTGATGATTTTGCTGGTACATTAATATTTCTTGACGGCACTTGTACTAGTGGAAAACCACACAGCACTATAAAGCATTTTACAGTCAAGTAACAAAATTAGTACTAAGTAGTACTAGTAGTACTAATATTGGCGTGGAACCCCACGTGCTCTTCTGCTGTTTTAGCTCACTATGTTTGTAAAGAGTGATTATTTGAGTAGTTACTGTAGATTTCCTGTCAGCTCAAACCAGTCTGGTCATTCTCCTCAGTAGGGATGTCACGATACCAAAAATCTAGTAGTCGGTACCGATACCACCAAAAGTACACGATACTCGATACCAAAGTCGAAACCACGGTGTGGTATAAAATTTTTAAAAAAATGAAATGAAAAACTCCTGGAGGACATCCTCCTCTGGCTGATACTGGCAAAAAGAGAGAGGGATATTTTAGTTATCAAACACTGTCTGACAATGACTAATAACAAGTGCTAAGGTGCACTCCTAAACACCCACACACACACACACACACACTCTCTTATACTCTGAATGCAAGCATTAGTTTAAATTCACTGATATGGTGTCAGGATAAAAAGATTTATTAAAAGCATGAACATGTGAATAATTATTAGTGACGTGAGGCTACATTTATCTGACAGGACACGGGCTGAATGGTGATGCATGGTGGACCATTAGGAGGTAGTTTATAACATTGCAATGCGTTAGCGTCGTTAACAAATACCTGGCTATCGCTAACATTACATGGAGCATAACGTTAGCTGGTTTCACGGCCGCAATGCAGCTGCCTCAAACAAACATAATATAGGACCGTCTTTCAGGAGCGTCGCCAAATTCCAGGTGTTTCCTCGCTTTGTTTGAGATTAACGATAGCAGCGGCTGCACACCAGCAACCGCTGAACTTGTTAAGCTAAGCTAATCTTCTGTAGTGTTTCCCGTGTGCTTGTAGGCGTTCCTCTTCTTCTTCACCACTTGTGGACCGACTAAAACACTTGCGCGTATTTGCTGCCCCCATCAGTTCCAGAAGAATTGCAACCTCGGTACATTCATTAGAACGGTACCAACGGTACTGCAGAAAAACAAGTACCGTCACGTTTTAACAATGTTGGTACCGACTTGGTACCGAAGTATCAGTTCTCGTGACATCCCTACTCCTCAGCCAGTACTGCTATGAGTGTCCTCTCTCTCTCACTCACTCACTCACTCTCTCTCGCTCTCTCTCTCAGTGAGCCCACCCTGCTGGTTCGAGCCTGTAATCAGTTGGGTCAGTTCCTTCAGCACAGAGAGACCAACCTGCGCTACCTGGCCCTGGAGAGCATGTGCACGCTGGCGAGTTCTGAGTTTTCCCACGAGGCTGTAAAAACCCACATCGACACCGTAATCAACGCACTAAAGGTAAACCCCTTCATTTCTCACAGAACTGAGTAGCAGCTGTGCTGAGAGCGCTCCATCACCTAAAACAGTATCTGTGTGCATGCAGACTGAGCGTGATGTGAGTGTGAGGCAGCGTGCTGTGGATCTTCTCTACGCCATGTGTGACCGCAGCAACGCCAAACAGATAGTCGCGGAGATGCTCAGCTACCTGGAGACGGCCGATTACTCCATCAGAGAAGAGATTGTAAGTTTGTGTTTATAATCTCCTCCTCCTCGTCTCTCTTCCACCACTGTGTCTTCAGTTAGTAGTGTTGTCTAACATGTCTAGATTTACCATGTATTTTTTTTATATATATAATATAAAATTTGTAATTCTTTATTTCATCTTGATATTGTGCCAGGTTTTGAAGGTGGCAATCCTGGCAGAAAAGTACGCAGTGGATTACACGTGGTACGTAGACACCATCCTGAACCTGATCCGCATTGCCGGGGATTACGTAAGCGAGGAAGTTTGGTACCGAGTCATTCAGATCGTCATCAACCGAGACGACGTGCAGGGATACGCCGCGAAAACCGTGTTTGAGGTATCCGCTCAGACTCCGGGGCTCTTCTGTAACTCTTCTCTTCTTTTTCATAGCACCTGTCTGTAGCTGTTCTTCTCTGTGTTGTTACACTTCCACTCTTGACTGATCCTCCCTGTTTAATGTGCTTGTACGCATTCCCTATCTGTTTTCCTGTCTGTTTAATGCTCGTGCTAAATTGAATTAGACCAGAGCGCTGTTCAATGCTCAATTCTGATTGGTCAGAAAGTGTTGATTAATTTGAGAAGAAAAAAACGCATGTCCTCCACAGGCCCTGCAGGCCCCAGCCTGCCACGAAAACCTGGTAAAAGTGGGCGGATACATTCTGGGCGAGTTTGGAAACCTTATTGCCGGAGACCCACGCTCAAGGTAGCTTTAGTTTTATTTCTAGAAATAGATGTTTTCCCCCCTTTGTGCATTCTGTAAACCAGCTGGATTTACAGGTTAAAATCTGTCTCTGTTTCAAATTACTAAATAAAACAAGCCCTTACAATTTCATCTTCATGGGAAAGAACGTTGTCATTAAACCAAAATTATGTTTAAATATTCCTCTGTAGAATGCAGTAGGAGTGAGTGCAGTAAGGGAAGGTGACTACTGTTATCTGTACCTATACCCTAATCTTTTCCTTTTTCCCCCTCCCTCTTTCAGTCCACTTATTCAGTTTAACCTCCTCCACTCGAAGTTCCACCTGTGTTCGGTTCCCACTCGTGCTCTGCTGCTTTCGGCATACGTCAAGTTCATCAACCTTTTCCCTGAGGTGAAGGGCACCATACAGGAGGTGCTTCGTTCAGACAGTCAGCTGCGGAACGCCGATGTGGAGCTGCAGCAGCGTGCTGTCGAGTACCTGCGCCTCAGCTGCATCGCCAGCACCGATATACTGGTATGCTCATCAACATCAGATGTTTCTCTTCAACTTGAGTCAAATTCAAGCTTATTATTTACTGTAGACGCAGTGTAAATAAACCTCTGCAACTTTACGGATCCTTCAGAAACGACTTGCCCTGTGTGAGAGGTTTCTCTGCTTCTTGTTTGCAAAAGGCCACAGTGTTGGAGGAGATGCCGCCTTTCCCCGAACGAGAATCCTCCATCTTGGCTAAGCTAAAGAAGAAGAAGGGATCAGGAACCGGTACCGAGGTGGACGAAAGTCGAAAGGAGCGCATTGCTAACGTTAACGGGAACAGCACCGAACACACCACGGCTAGCACGAACGCAAAGGTGGGGTTCTTCAGGTTTAGAGTCTACTTTGTCTCCAGTTTTATTTTTTTATATTTTTGGTGGTAACTATCAATTATTCAGTTTGTCACAAAGTGTATTGTTAATATTATGAATGGGTATTTTCATGTTAATGTATGTATATAGTTTGGATTTAAGTAAGGTTGTATTGCTGTACTATTGCAGTGCTTCCCTCACATAGGCGGTACTTGGGTGCTCTGGCCAGGTATCTTTCATGACCGATTAAATACATTTTGTCCCCATTTTTGCCCAGTTCATTTTCCAACGTGGCAGTGGCAAGAACAAAGCTCAAGGTCAGGGGGATTGGGTGGAGAGAGGGTGGGAGCTGGGAGGGAGGGAGGGAGTGGGGGGAGTAGGGAGGGAGGGAGGGAGGGAGAGGGGGGAGTAGGGAGGGAGGGAGGGAGTGGGGGGAGTAGGGAGGGAGGGAGGGAGGGAGTGGGGGGAGTAGGGAGGGAGGGAGGGAGGGAGTGGGGGGAGTAGGGAGGGAGGGAGGGAGGGAGAGGGGGGAGTAGGGAGGGAGGGAGGGAGGGAGAGGGGGGAGTAGGGAGGGAGGGAGGGAGGGAGGGAGGGAGGGAGGGAGAGGGAGGGAGAGGGGGGAGTAGGGAGGGAGGGAGGGAGGGAGAGGGGGGAGTAGGGAGGGAGGGAGGGAGGGAGAGGGGGGAGTAGGGAGGGAGGGAGGGAGGGAGAGGGGGGAGTAGGGAGGGAGGGAGGGAGGGAGGGAGGGAGGGAGAGGGGGGAGTAGGGAGGGAGGGAGGGAGGGAGGGAGAGGGGGGAGTAGGGAGGGAGGGAGGGAGGGAGAGGGGGGAGTAGGGAGGGAGGGAGGGAGGGAGAGGGGGGAGTAGGGAGGGAGGGAGGGAGGGAGAGGGGGGAGTAGGGAGGGAGGGAGGGAGGGAGAGGGGGGAGTAGGGAGGGAGGGAGGGAGGGAGAGGGGGGAGTAGGGAGGGAGGGAGGGAGGGAGAGGGGGGAGTAGGGAGGGAGGGAGGGAGGGAGGGAGGGAGAGGTGGAGTGAAGGAGAGGGGGAGAGAGGTGGAGTGAAGGAGGGGGTTAGAGCGAGGGAGGGAGAGGTGGAGTGAAGGAGGGAGGGAGAGGGGGGAGTAGGGAGGGAGGGAGTGGGATGTGAAGGAGGGGGTTAGAGCGAGGGAGGGAGAGGTGGAGTGAAGGAGAGGGGGAGAGAGGTGGAGTGAAGGAGGGGGTTAGAGCGAGGGAGGGAGAGGTGGAGTGAAGGAGGGGGGTAGAGTGAGGGAGGGACAGGGAGATGGGGAGAGAGGTGGAGTGAAGGAGGGGGTTAGAGCGAGGGAGGGAGAGGTGGAGGGAGGGAGGGAGTGGGATGTGAAGAGAGGGGGGAGTGAGGAGGGAGGGAGAGGGGGGAGTAGGGAGGGAGGGAGTGGGATGTGAAGGAGGGGGTTAGAGCGAGGGAGGGAGAGGTGGAGGGAGGGAGGGAGGGAGGGAGAGGTGGAGTGAAGGAGAGGGGGAGAGAGGTGGAGTGAAGGAGGGGGTTAGAGCGAGGGAGGGAGAGGTGGAGTGAAGGAGGGAGGGAGAGGGGGGAGTAGGGAGGGAGGGAGGGAGGGAGTGGGATGTGAAGGAGGGGGTTAGAGCGAGGGAGGGAGAGGTGGAGTGAAGGAGAGGGGGAGAGAGGTGGAGTGAAGGAGAGGGGGAGAGAGGTGGAGTGAAGGAGGGGGTTGGAGGGAGGGAGGGAGGGAGAGGGGGGAGTAGGGAGGGAGGGAGGGAGGGAGGGAGGGAGAGGTGGAGTGAAGGAGAGGGGGAGAGAGGTGGAGTGAAGGAGGGGGTTAGAGCGAGGGAGGGAGAGGTGGAGTGAAGGAGGGAGGGAGAGGGGGGGGGAGGGAGGGAGTGGGATGTGAAGGAGGGGGTTAGAGCGAGGGAGGGAGAGGTGGAGTGAAGGAGAGGGGGAGAGAGGTGGAGTGAAGGAGGGGGTTAGAGCGAGGGAGGGAGAGGTGGAGTGAAGGAGGGGGGTAGAGTGAGGGAGGGACAGGGAGATGGGGAGAGAGGTGGAGTGAAGGAGGGGGTTAGAGCGAGGGAGGGAGAGGTGGAGGGAGGGAGGGAGTGGGATGTGAAGAGAGGGGGGAGTGAGGAGGGAGGGAGAGGGGGGAGTAGGGAGGGAGGGAGTGGGATGTGAAGGAGGGGGTTAGAGCGAGGGAGGGAGAGGTGGAGGGAGGGAGGGAGGGAGGGAGAGGTGGAGTGAAGGAGAGGGGGAGAGAGGTGGAGTGAAGGAGGGGGTTAGAGCGAGGGAGGGAGAGGTGGAGTGAAGGAGGGAGGGAGAGGGGGGAGTAGGGAGGGAGGGAGGGAGGGAGTGGGATGTGAAGGAGGGGGTTAGAGCGAGGGAGGGAGAGGTGGAGTGAAGGAGAGGGGGAGAGAGGTGGAGTGAAGGAGAGGGGGAGAGAGGTGGAGTGAAGGAGGGGGTTAGAGCGAGGGAGGGAGAGGTGGAGTGAAGGAGGGAGGGAGAGGGGTGGAGTGAAGGAGGGGGTTAGAGCGAGGGAGGGAGAGGTGGAGTGAAGGAGAGGGGGAGAGAGGTGGAGTGAAGGAGTGGGGGAGAGAGGTGGAGTGAAGGAGGGGGTTAGAGTGAGGGAGGGAGAGGTGGAGTGAAGGAGGGAGGGAGAGGGGGGTGGAGGGAGGGAGGGAGGGAGGGAGAGGGGGGTGGAGGGAGGGAGGGAGGGAGGGAGAGGGGGGTGGAGGGAGGGAGGGAGGGAGTGGGATGTGAAGAGAGGGGGGAGTGAGGAGGGAGGGAGAGGGGGGAGTGAAGGAGGGGGTTAGAGCGAGGGAGGGAGAGGTGGAGTGAAGGAGAGGGGGAGAGAGGTGGAGTGAAGGAGAGGGGGAGAGAGGTGGAGTGAAGGAGGGGGTTAGAGCGAGGGAGGGAGAGGTGGAGTGAAGGAGGGAGGGAGAGGGGGGAGTAGGGAGGGAGGGAGGGAGGGAGTGGGATGTGAAGGAGGGGGTTAGAGCGAGGGAGGGAGAGGTGGAGTGAAGGAGAGGGGGAGAGAGGTGGAGTGAAGGAGAGGGGGAGAGAGGTGGAGTGAAGGAGGGGGTTAGAGCGAGCGAGGGAGGGAGAGGTGGAGTGAAGGAGGGAGGGAGAGGGGGGAGTAGGGAGGGAGGGAGGGAGTGGGATGTGAAGGAGGGGGTTAGAGCGAGGGAGGGAGAGGTGGAGTGAAGGAGAGGGGGAGAGAGGTGGAGTGAAGGAGGGGGTTAGAGTGAGGGAGGGAGAGGTGGAGTGAAGGAGGGGGGTAGAGCGAGGGAGGGAGAGGTGGAGTGAAGGAGGGAGGGAGAGGGGGGTGGGGGGTGGAGGGAGGGAGGGAGGGAGAGGTGGAGTGAAGGAGGGGGTTAGAGCGAGGGAGGGAGAGGTGGAGTGAAGGAGAGGGGGAGAGAGGTGGAGTGAAGGAGAGGGGGAGAGAGGTGGAGTGAAGGAGGGGGTTAGAGCGAGCGAGGGAGGGAGAGGTGGAGTGAAGGAGGGAGGGAGAGGGGGGAGTAGGGAGGGAGGGAGGGAGTGGGATGTGAAGGAGGGGGTTAGAGCGAGGGAGGGAGAGGTGGAGTGAAGGAGAGGGGGAGAGAGGTGGAGTGAAGGAGGGGGTTAGAGTGAGGGAGGGAGAGGTGGAGTGAAGGAGGGGGGTAGAGCGAGGGAGGGAGAGGTGGAGGGAGGGAGGGAGGGAGTGGGATGTGAAGGAGGGGGGTGGAGGGAGGGAGTGGGATGTGAAGGAGGGGGGTGGAGGGAGGGAGGGAGGGAGCGAGGGAGGGAGGGTAGAGTGAAGGAGGGAGAGGTGGAGCGAAGGAGGGGGTGGAGGGAGGGAGGGAGGGGTAGAGCGAAGGAGGGAGTGGAGCGAGGGAGGGAGGGGTAGAGCGAAGGAGGGGGTGGAGTGTGGGATGTGAAGGAGGGGGTTAGAGCGAGGGAGGGAGAGGGAGATGGGGAAAGAGGTGGAGTGAAGGAGTGGGTTAGAGTGAGGGAGGGAGAGGGGAGAGAGGTGGAGTGAAGGAGGGGGGTGGAGAGGGGGAGAGAGGTGGGGTGGAGCGAGGGAGGGAGGGGTAGAGCGAAGGAGGGGGTGGAGGGAGGGAGGGGTAGAGCGAAGGAGGGGGTGGAGGGAGGGAGGGGTAGAGCGAAGGAGGGGGTGGAGGGAGGGAGGGGTAGAGCGAAGGAGGGGGTGGAGCGAGGGAGGGAGGGGTGGAGCGAAGGAGGGGGTGGAGCGAGGGAGGGAGGGGTAGAGCGAAGGAGGGGGTGGAGCGAGGGAGGGAGGGGTAGAGCGAAGGAGGGAGAGGTGGAGCGAAGGAGGGGGTGGAGGGAGGGAGGGGTAGAGCGAAGGAGGGAGTGGAGCGAGGGAGGGAGGGAGGGGTAGAGCGAAGGAGGGGGTGGAGTGAGGGAGGGAGGGAGGGGGTGGAGTGAGGGAGGGAGGGAGGGAGGGGTAGAGCGAAGGAGGGGGTGAAGGAGGGAGGGAGGGAGTGGGTTAGAGGGAGGGAGTGGGATGTGAAGGAGGGGGTGGAGCGAGGGAGGGAGGGGTAGAGCGAAGGAGGGGGTGGAGCGAGGGAGGGAGGGGTGGAGCGAAGGAGGGGGTGGAGGGAGGGAGGGAGGGGTAGAGCGAAGGAGGGGGTGGAGCGAGGGAGGGAGGGGTGGAGCGAGGGAGGGAGGGAGGGGTGGAGCGAAGGAGGGGGTGGAGCGAGGGAGGGAGGGGTGGAGCGAAGGAGGGGGTGGAGCGAGGGAGCGAGGGGTGGAGCGAAGGAGGGGGTGGAGCGAGGGAGCGAGGGAGGGAGGGAGGGAGCGAGGGAGGGAGGGAGGGGTGGAGCGAGGGAGGGAGGGAGGGAGGGGTAGAGCGAAGGAGGGGGTGGAGCGAGGGAGGGAGGGGTAGAGCGAAGGAGGGAGAGGTGGAGGGGTGGAGGGAGGGAGAGGGGAGAGAGGTGGAGTGAAGGAGGGGGGTGGAGAGGGGGAGAGAGGTGGAGTGAAGGAGGGGGGTAGAGGGAGGGAGAGGTGGAGTGAAGGAGAGGGGGAGAGAGGTGGAGTGAAGGAGGGGGTTAGAGCAAGAAGGGAGAGGTGGAGTGAAGGAGGGAGGGAGGGAGTGGGATGTGAAGGAGGGGGTTAGAGGGAGGGAGTGGGATGTGAAGGAGGGGGTTAGAGGGAGGGAGTGGGATGTGAAGGAGGGGGTTAGAGCGAGGGAGGGAGAGGGGAGAGAGGTGGAGTGAAGGAGGGGGTGGAGTGAGGGAAGGGGTGGAGGGAGGGGTAGAGCGAAGGAGGGGGTGGAGGGAGGGAGGGGTAGAGCGAAGGAGGGGGTGGAGGAAGGGAGCGAAGGAGGGGGTGGAGGGAGGGAGCGAAGGAGGGGGTGGAGCAAGGGGGGGGGGGGGTGGAGCGAGGGAGGGAGGGGTGGAGCGAAGGAGGGGGTGGAGGGAGGGAGGTGTAGAGCGAAGGAGGGGGTGGAGCGAGGGAGGGAGGGGTGGAGCGAAGGAGGGGGTGGAGCGAGCGAGGGAGGGAGGGAGGGAGGGGTAGAGCGAAGGAGGGGGTGGAGCGAGGGAGGGAGGGAGGGGTAGAGCGAAGGAGGGAGAGGTGGAGCGAAGGAGGGGGTGGAGGGAGGGAGAGGTGGAGCGAAGGAGGGGGTGGAGGGAGGGAGAGGTGGAGCGAAGGAGGGGGTGGAGGGAGGGAGGGGTAGAGCGAAGGAGGGAGTGGAGCGAGGGAGGGAGGGAGGGGTAGAGCGAAGGAGGGGGTGGAGTGAGGGAGGGAGGGAGGGGGTGGAGTGAGGGAGGGAGGGAGGGGGTGGAGTGAGGGAGGGAGGGAGGGGTAGAGCGAAGGAGGGGGTGAAGGAGGGGGTTAGAGCGAGGGAGGGAGAGGGGAGAGAGGTGGAGTGAAGGAGGGGGTGGAGCGAGGGAGGAGGTGGAGTGAAGGAGGGGGTGGAGCGAGGGAGGGGGTGGAGCGAGGGAGGGAGGGGTAGAGCGAAGGACGGGGTGGAGGGAGGGAGGGGTAGAGCGAAGGAGGGAGTGGAGCGAGGGAGGGAGGGGGGGGTGGAGCGAGGGAGGGAGGGGGGGGTGGAGCGAAGGAGGGGGTGGAGCGAGGGAGGGAGGGGTAGAGCGAAGGAGGGAGAGGTGGAGCGAAGGAGGGGGTGGAGGGAGGGAGAGGTGGAGCGAAGGAGGGGGTGGAGGGAGGGAGGGGTAGAGCGAAGGAGGGAGTGGAGCGAGGGAGGGAGGGGTAGAGCGAAGGAGGGGGTGGAGTGAGGGAGGGAGGGAGGGGGTGGAGTGAGGGAGGGAGGGAGGGAGGGGTAGAGCGAGGGAGGGAGGGAGGGAGGGGTAGAGCGAAGGAGGGGGTGGAGCGAGGGAGGGAGGGGTAGAGCGAAGGAGGGGGTGGAGTGAGGGAGGGAGGGAGGGGGTGGAGTGAGGGAGGGAGGGAGGGGTAGAGCGAAGGAGGGGGTGAAGGAGGGGGTTAGAGCGAGGGAGGGAGAGGGGAGAGAGGTGGAGTGAAGGAGGGGGTGGAGCGAGGGAGGAGGTGGAGTGAAGGAGGGGGTGGAGCGAGGGAGGAGGTGGAGTGAAGGAGGGGGTGGAGCGAGGGAGGGGGTGGAGCGAGGGAGGGAGGGGTAGAGCGAAGGAGGGAGTGGAGCGAGGGAGGGAGGGAGGGGTAGAGCGAAGGAGGGAGTGGAGCGAGGGAGGGAGGGGTAGAGCGAAGGAGGGGGTGGAGCGAGGGAGGGAGGGGTAGAGCGAAGGAGGGAGTGGAGTGTGGGATGTGAAGGAGGGGGTTAGAGCGAGGGAGGGAGAGGGAGATGGGGAAAGAGGTGGAGTGAAGGAGTGGGTTAGAGTGAGGGAGGGAGAGGGGAGAGAGGTGGAGTGAAGGAGGGGGGTGGAGAGGGGGAGAGAGGTGGAGTGAAGGAGGGGGGTAGAGGGAGGGAGAGGTGGAGTGAAGGAGAGGGGGAGAGAGGTGGAGTGAAGGAGGGGGTTAGAGCAAGAAGGGAGAGGTGGAGTGAAGGAGGGAGGGAGGGAGTGGGATGTGAAGGAGGGGGTTAGAGGGAGGGAGTGGGATGTGAAGGAGGGGGTTAGAGCGAGGGAGGGAGAGGGGAGAGAGGTGGAGTGAAGGAGGGGGTGGAGCGAGGGAGGGGGTGGAGCGAGGGAGGGGGTGGAGGGAGGGGTAGAGCGAAGGAGGGGGTGGAGGGAGGGAGGGGTAGAGCGAAGGAGGGGGTGGAGGGAGGGAGGGGTAGAGCGAAGGAGGGGGTGGAGGGAGGGAGCGAAGGAGGGGGTGGAGGGAGGGAAGGAGGGGGTGGAGCGAGGGAGGGGGTGGAGCGAAGGAGGGGGTGGAGCGAGGGAGGGGGTGGAGCGAAGGAGGGGGTGGAGCGAGGGAGGGAGGGGTAGAGGGAGGGAGGGGTAGAGCGAAGGAGGGGGTGGAGCGAGGGAGGGAGGGGTAGAGCGAAGGAGGGGGTAGAGCGAGGGCGGGGTAGAGTGAAGGAGGGGGTTAGAGCGAGAGAGGGAGATGGGGAAAGAGGTGGAGTGAAGGAGTGGGTTAGAGTGAGGGAGGGAGAGGGGGAGAGAGGTGGAGTGAAGGAGGGGGGTCGAGGGAGGGAGAGGTGGAGTGAAGGAGGGGGTGGAGCGAGGGAGGGAGGGAGGGAGGGGTAGAGCGAAGGAGGGGGTGGAGCGAGGGAGGGAGGGGTAGAGCGAAGGAGGGGGTGGAGCGAGGGAGGGAGGGGTAGAGCGAAGGAGGGGGTGGAGCGAGGGAGGGAGGGGTAGAGCGAAGGAGGGGGTGGAGCGAAGGAGGGGGTGGAGTGAAGGAGGGGGTTAGAGCGAGGAAGGGAGAGGTAGAGTGAGGGAGGGAGGGAGGGAGTGGGATGTGAAGGAGGGGGTTAGAGCGAGAGAGGGAGATGGGGAAAGAGGTGGAGTGAAGGAGTGGGTTAGAGTGAGGGAGGGAGAGGGGGAGAGAGGTGGAGTGAAGGAGGGGGGGTAGAGCGAGCGAGGGAGGGAGAGGTAGAGTGAGGGAGGGAGTGGGATGTGAAGGAGGGGGTTAGAGCGAGGGAGGGAGAGGGAGATGGGGAAAGAGGTGGAGTGAAGGAGAGGGGGAGAGAGGTGGAGTGAAGGAGGGGGTTAGAGCAAGAAGGGAGAGGTGGAGTGAAGGAGGGAGGGAGGGAGTGGGATGTGAAGGAGGGGGTTAGAGGGAGGGAGTGGGATGTGAAGGAGGGAGGGAGTGGGATGTGAAGGAGGGAGGGAGTGGGATGTGAAGGAGGGAGGGAGTGGGATGTGAAGGAGGGGGTTAGAGCGAGGGAGGGAGAGGGGAGAGAGGTGGAGTGAAGGAGGGGGGTCGAGGGAGGGAGAGGTGGAGTGAAGGAGGGGGTGGAGTGAGGGAGGGAGGGGTAGAGCGAAGGAGGGGGTGGAGGGAGGGGTAGAGCGAAGGAGGGGGTGGAGGGAGGGGTAGAGCGAAGGAGGGAGGGAGGGAGGGAGGGGTAGAGCGAAGGAGGGGGTGGAGCGAGGGAGGGAGGGGTAGAGCGAAGGAGGGGGTGGAGCGAGGGAGGGAGGGGTAGAGCGAGGGAGGGGGTGGAGCGAGGGAGGGAGGGGTAGAGCGAAGGAGGGGGTGGAGCGAGGGAGGGAGGGGTAGAGCGAAGGAGGGGGTGGAGCGAGGGAGGCGGTGGAGGGAGGGAGGGAGGGAGGGAGGGGTAGAGCGAAGGAGGGGGTGGAGGGAGGGAAGGAGGGGGTGGAGCGAGGGAGGGAGGGGTAGAGCGAAGGAGGGGGTGGAGGGAGGGAAGGAGGGGTAGAGCGAAGGAGGGGGTGGAGCGAGGGAGGGAGGGGTAGAGCGAAGGAGGGGGTGGAGCGAGCGAGGGAGGGAGGGGTAGAGGGAGGGAGGGGTAGAGCGAAGGAGGGGGTGGAGCGAGCGAGGGAGGGAGGGGTAGAGGGAGGGAGGGGTAGAGCGAAGGAGGGGGTGGAGCGAGGGAGGGGTAGAGCGAAGGAGGGGGTGGAGCGAGGGAGGCGGTGGAGGGAGGGAGGGGTAGAGCGAAGGAGGGGGTGGAGGGAGGGAGGGAGGGGTAGAGCGAAGGAGGGGGTGGAGCGAGGGAGGGAGGGGTAGAGCGAAGGGAGGGGTAGAGCGAAGGAGGGGGTGGAGCGAAGGAGGGGGTGGAGCGAAGGAGGGAGGGGTAGAGCGAAGGAGGGGGTGGAGCGAGGGAGGGAGGGGTAGAGCGAAGGAGGGGGTGGAGCGAGGGAGGGGGTGGAGTGAGGGAGGGAGGGGTGGAGTGAGGGAGGGAGGGGTAGAGCGAAGGAGGGGGTGGAGCGAGGGAGGGGGTAGAGCGAGGGAGGGGTAGAGCGAAGGAGGGGGTGGAGCGAGGGAGGGAGGGAGGGAGGGAGGGGGTGGAGCGGCGGGGGAGGGAGAGGTGGCGGGAAGGAGAGGGTGAGGGGGTAGCTAGGGAGGGAGGGGGGGGTAGCGAGGGAGGGACTGCTCGCTGTCCTCTTTACTGAGAGATGAAAACATTGATGTAAAAGATAAATCTACAGTTTTATTAATATCAGCTTTTTAAGATTCTTTAAGAGTGAGTGACAGTTAGGAGGCCTGTATGATCTCAGCATCCATACGCTATACGTTGTGCTTCTGCGGTGATGTGTTTGGTGAATCCTCCTGAAACAGCTGTGGTGTTTATTTGTTTGAGAAATGTTTGCTGGATCAGGAACCTTGTAAATTTTATTGCTGTTATAATGGACAGGGATTTACAGTGAAATTTCCTTTTTTTTTTTTTACTCTTCAGCCCTCTCCTTCACCTTTTGCTTGTGAAGCTTTGGCTAAAGCCACACCCCCAATCAACAGACCACGCCCAGTTCCCATCTCCTCCACCCTGAACACACCTCTCTCTCTCTTATCACTTCAGGCTTGTGCACTCCACACTTCTGCTGCCACTTTCTACCAGGTCCCTGCATGGTGTGGGTTTAGTGTGTGATTCCTAACGGACGTGAGGTTTGCGGTTGTGTGCAGTTATCCCCTGATTAAACCCTGCTGTAGATTAAATCAGCAGGGGGAAAAACACTTAATGAACGAGCAAGTGGAATGAAATGTGTGTTGAGGGAAAAATCTTTCTGAACCGATAGACACACGAGTCAACGCCAGTGTCGGACATTTTATAACGGAATGCTTGCGTGTAAACAGCATGGTTTGGGAAATTCAAACCCGAGGTAAAGGCTAGCGATCATTAAACCCCTTGTTTATAAACTGCATGGTTCGTCTTCTGTGATGTTGATTGTGTTGCTTACCTCCCATGAAGTTTGTAGCGTCTGCAGATCAGTTACCACATGGAAAACGTTGGCAATAATCTCTTCCAGGTGAACTCTTCTCCTCCTTCTGACCTTCTGAGTTTGGGAAACAGCACAACTCTGAACTCCACCAGTCCTCCCGTGGCCTCCAGCACGGGCAGCCTGCTCGTGGACGTGTTCTCCGAAAACCTGCCTGCAGCCGGTTTCCGTTCCTCTACACCCATCATCGAGGAAAACCTCTCAAGGTGCGCTTCAACCCCAGACCAGTTACCGTCATACTGTGCACATGCACCTTCACGGAGATAATCACACAGTGCAAACGAACAGTTCTGAACAGCATTTCAATAACTATACATCATGTGAAAAATAAGTACACCCCATGGAAATTGTTGCCGTTTTTTGACATATTTGGACGAGCAAGCACTTGATCATCTTTGAAACAGTGCCTACTAATAAAGTCGATATACTTGAACAAAAGCAAAAAAGAAAGTAAGTACACCCTGGGCCTCAGAAGCTAGTATTGCCCCCTTTAGCAGAAATAACTTCCTGTAGGTGTTTCACGTAATTGGCCACCAGGCTTGCTGGGATTTTTGACCACTCTTCCACGCAATATTCGTTCAGTTGTAAGATGTTTGAGGGTTTTCTTGCATGTTCTGCTCGTTTAACATCCTTCTACAACATTTCAGCGGGATTGAAATCCAGGCTTTGACTCGGCCTTTCCATAACCCTCCATTTCTTCAAGTCTCCAAGTCCCGTGTTTCCAAATAATAATAGTTTTTGTACAGCGTGTCATTTTAAAATATTTCTGTTTTTATCAGTCAGTCCATCCTAGAATTGTTTATATTTTCATTAAATATCTAAATTGAAATCATTTGTGTTTTTCTAAGCCTTTTAATTCCAAATAGTTCCCGCCTTCATGCGTCTCGTCATTGCAAATGATCCCTGTTTGTTTGTTTTTCTCCACACCATATCATTTTTGCAGATCCTGCAGTTCCAAATCCATTCATTTTATATCACCGCTCTCATAAACTTTATAACTCGCTGATGACTTGTGTACCGTGTGTGTGGTGTGTTTAATAGCTGTGTTCATTTTGAGTTCAGTATGTGTTTGTGTAATCTATAGCTTTCGTTAAAAGGGATGGTTGTGTGGTTTCAGGTTTGTGTGTAAGAACAACGGCGTCCTGTATGAGAACCAGCTGCTGCAGATCGGCCTGAAGTCTGAATTCAGACAGAACTTGGGTATGTGCCTCGAATGTCTCTCTCTTTCGCTCTCTCTCTCTCTCTCTCTCTCTCACACACACACACACACACACACACACACACACACACACACACACACACTTCATTGTAAAATATTAACTTTTATTTGAGCTTTTATAACCAAATGCACCTAAACAGCATTGATTTTGTTGAGTAATGCAGCCTAGTTTATGGAGCTCGCATGTGCTAGCATGTCATAGTTGTGAATGCCTGATGCAAGAAGTGAGATAGACATCTCTCAGATTGCCTTGTTGCTCTGCAGACAGAGGTGCTTGCTGTGTGTGTGTGTGTGTGTGTGTGTGTGTGTGTGTGTGTGTGTGTGTTTTTGATGGCATGTCTGATATAACGTGATATTCCTGTGATGTTTCAGGCCGCATGTACGCGTTCTACGGAAACAAAACCTCCACCCAGTTTGTGAATTTCTCCGCCTCTGTGGTGTGCCATGATGCACTCAGTGATCATATCCTTTTATAGAATGTGCATACTGACCAGCCCCGGCTTATACCCACCTAGAGCGAATAGAAAGATTCAGTGTATTTGTATATATTAGTGAATATCAGCATTATAAGCTTCTATACTAACTATTTTCTGCCACTGTGTCGTAAGTTTCTTGGGATATCCGTCCACTAGGTGGCGGCATACGTTTTCGGTCGTGTCCTTAATCCCTCCGTTCACAGCTGAACGTTCACACCAAAGCGTCCGATCCTGTAATAGACGGAGGAGCTCAGCTTCAGCAGGTCCTCAACATCGAGTGCTTGTCCGACTTTGTAGACGCGCCAGTGCTCAACATAAATTTCAGGTGGGGGGTGTGCTCTTACTAGAACTTCCCGAGTAATACTCTTGGTAATAATCTTCTTGACGGTCTTTTTAATTTCGTACCGCACCTCCACTACAGGTACGGAGGCAGCATGCAGAACATCTCGGTTCGACTTCCCATCACCCTGAACAAGTTCTTCCAGCCCACGGAAATGACGTCTCAAGAGTTCTTTCAGCGCTGGAAGCAGCTCAGCGCGTAAGCAATGCTCATGCAATAGAGAACGTTCCAGCAGAACTAGTATCGGATATCAGAGAAAACACACCGAATATCAGATCCTGGAACAAAATGGCAAAAGACTGACAAATCAACATAAACATTTTTAGTTTTTTGGGATGTAGAAACTTTCACATGTGAAGAGACCTGACCACATTTGTTCTGTTTACCTTTTTGTGTATCGGAAGAATTACAAGCTATATCCAGTAGGGGGCATGTCAGGACCACAAACTCCTGAGGAGAAGATGAGAAGGTGTTGAATCATGATTAAAGATTGTTTACATGTGATTTATCAACTGTAGTTGTCCCCTCTCCCCCCCCCTTACAGTCCTCAGCAGGAGGTGCAAAAGATCTTCAAGGCTAAGCATTCCATGGACACGGAGATCACCAAGGCCAAGGTAACTACAGCATCAGGGAACGCACAGCTAGAATTATGTTTACTTCTGTGTTTATTGGACTAAACAAAAAAGTCCATAATCCATCTACAAGCGCCACTACAGGGACCTGTTTTTTAAACTTCTGACTAACCTGTGTGCGTGTATATGTGTGTGTGTGTGTGTTTTATAGATTATTGGGTTCGGAACAGCGCTGCTAGATGGAGTAGACCCGAATCCTTCTAATTTCGTTGGTGCCGGCGTTATACACACAAAGACGATACAAGTCGGCTGTCTGCTGAGATTAGAGCCTAACACACAAGCACAGGTACACAATCAGTAACACACAAGCACAGGTACACAATCAGTGACGCACACAAGCACAGGTACACAATCAGTAACACACAAGCACAGGTACACAAGCACAGGTACACAATCAGTGACGCACACAAGCACAGGTACACAATCAGTAACACACAAGCACAGGTACACAACCAGTGACGCACACAAGCACAGGTACACAACCAGTGACGCACACAAGCACAGGTACACAACCAGTGACGCACACAAGCACAGGTACACAATCAGTAAGGAAATTGACCTGACCCTCTACCTGTCTTCTTTCCTGCACAGATGTATCGGCTGACGCTGAGGACTAGTCGAGACACCGTGTCTCAGAGGCTGTGCGAGCTGCTTTCAGAACAGTTCTGATCACCGCTGTATCCCATCAGGACGGCCACTCGTGTCCCCCCCGCCCTCCCTCTCTCTCTCTCTCTCTCTCTCGCGCTTTCCCTGATGCACTCCTAACGGTCTGATGTAGCTCATTTCACATCTATCCTTATATACATCGATGTTAACTCTGTGTACAGTGTAAATGTCCCGATGAAACGTTTATTTTTTACTCCCATACTTAAGTGACCTTTTCTCCTCTACATTTACGCTTGGCTAATCCTTAAATCAGGCCTTTCCGATATACTGTATACAAGGCGTTTTTTGCTTCTTTTTTTTTTTACAAGACAATTATTTCTACCATTTTGTTACACACCAAATGCAGACAGAAAAATATGTATTAAAGGGAGGGGAAGTGAGTAACGTAGCTGGACAGAAGTCCGTCCTGCCCTGCCTGAGGTGAAACAAGTGCCTTGGACTGTAGTACAGCTGGGACTCTCGAGTGTTCTGGAGAGGAAAGATTTCAGTATTTCGTCGATCTCGTTCTAGAATAAATCAATTCTCAGGGGACGGCAGCCTAACTCCTCTTCAGAAGCCTCAGCAGCAGCTCCACAAACAAATCAGTAGCAAGTGCTTTGAAAGTGTTTGACTTTTTCCTTTTTAAAATAACGTCATGGCTCGGCCACTGCCAGCTCTCCACGTGCCTTCAACTTGTGTGTGTGTGTGTGTGTGTGTGTGTGTGTGTGTGTGTGTGTGTGTTCCTTCAGACTGTTGCTGTGTGACCGTGTTTCTGTTGTCCGTGTCTGAGAGCATGCTCTGTTCCCACCTTTCAGATGGGGTTTTTTTTTTGCCAATTAAACTACAATGTGACGCTCATCTCACTAATCTGCTGGGTTTGTTTGTTTTTTTTAATTAGCAAGATACTTTGGTGAAAGTTAAATATACACCCTGTACACCACAGGTTTAGTAAACCAGACAAGAACACAGATATTTGTTGTCTGAAATTTGCTTCTTTAGGTTTGCACTGGAGCTACGAATGTGGCTAAGTAAAGGACGCTTATAGACGCCAATTTAGGCTCCATAAACTGTTTGTTTATATATATATATATATATATATATATAATGGACATATATGGACAAAAAGATCCCACATAACTTTAAAAAACACACACACACTAAAAGAGCTTTCTTCCACAGCAGATCGTTTGGTTTCACTGGGCACGAGCCTCAGTATCCGATCCAAAGGTAAGTTCCTTTAACACTTCTGAATTTCCATCTATATTATCATTAGTGATATATCAATCGGTAAAGACAAGACCCCAGCATTAGAACCGGCACTGGTTCTGCAAACTACTCAGTAAAACTTACAGCCCATTTCCTTATAAAACTGCACTAATTCTACCTTCTTCTGTTTTTTTTTTTTTAAAGCAAAGGGTCATCACACCAAATATTGGAAATAAAGTTTCATGTATTACTGTTCACTGCTCTTTATAGCATTTTTTAGAAATGAAATAATAATAATAATAAGCGAGTGTGAAATCTTCCATCAGCTGAGGCGTTTGTTTAAGGCTTTCGGCTATAAAAATAAACCATTTTAACTCGACTGTATATTCCAGATATAAAAGCGCAGTAATCCATGCAGATTATATGAACTGAAGGCGAGGTTTCCGTTGGTTTGTCGTCTTTGTGCATAAGTTCACTGGAGCATGAGTAGGCTATGAACGTCCCGTAAATTCAGGGATAGACAGGATAATAACGAGTACCAAATTTCTTCTGTAAACACGTATGAATTGTTCAAGGTTGATTAATGAGGCCCAGTGCTAGGCCAACAGGCTTTCCCTATAAAACCCTGCCCAACTTTAACATGCAAGCTGCCTTTTGATTGGCTTAGAAATTTCAACCCCACTCACCCCTCCCTAGCCCAGCATGTGTAGACTCCTTTGATCTTTACCTGTTCGCTATTTCTGCTAAATGAAATAAAACGCCGCCTTATGATCATGGGCAAGCGTAAACACAGCACCCAGCCAACCATTTTATTACTTCGTGTGGAAAATAAGATGGGGAGCACTCGTCTTGATTAATGACCCTCCTTCCATCCTGATTAGATCACTCGCCCACTTGACACAAACTTCTCTAAGCTCTTCACACATAATACATTGTGCTCTGTCTCTCTTCAAGAACCGCAGTGAGAGTACTAAATAACGTCCGTTATGAAGGGTTGGGAGTTGTTTTGAATGATTGTTTCTGCTGCTTCCTGCATTCATTCATGTTGCGTAACTGCTTTATCCTGGTCAGGGTCACAGTGGAGCCGGAGCTTATGAGGTGGGAATACATCCTGGATGTGACGCCAGTTCATCACAGACCACCATGCACATACATTCACACCTAGGGGCAAGTTAGCAGAACCAGTTCACCTTCCAGCCATGTTTATTTGGCGGAAAGTGGAGAACCGGGAAAAAACCCCAGCTCAGGATCGAACCGGAGACCCTGGAGCTCTGAGATAGCCACGCTGACCTTTGCACCACTGTGCTAGCCAACAGTACTTCTTGTCTCCCTGTGACTCTTTAGCTGTAGGGGAAACAAAGCTAGCAGACTAATTCCTGCATTAATGAATCTGAATCCCAATCAGTCTGACAGACAGTATCTAATCAGGAGTTTAATCTGATTTCATGCGAGAGCAGTGCTGTGTTAATAAAGCGATTATGAATGAGTCTTGGGTATCTCATAAATGTAATCAACACTTAATCGGTTGTTATAGGGCGTGACGTCAGGTGTCGCAAAGAACAAGTGTAATTGGAATGTAAACAAGACTAGATTGGCGTGATGAACCCATAATGTCCGTTTAAGACTGCTCATTTACAGGCCAGAGACACAGCCGTGCTCGGAAATGTAGAGGGCCATTAGAGGAATATTTACACAAATTTCCTCTTACCCCAACTGATAAAGATCAGCCTTTATTTTGCCTATATTTTTAATGCTTTTATTTTGCATTCGAGGCTAATGTGGCTAACAAGTACATAATGGAGATCTAACGTACGTATTGGAACAGCAAGGACACTTCTTTCGTTTTCAATATACATTGAAGACATTTGGGTTTGACGTCCAAAGCTGAATGAGACGACAGATCAGAATTTCAGCTTTCATTTGCACCTCATATTTACATCTAGACGTGTGTGAAACAACTTGGAACATGGCACCTTTTGTTTGAACTCACCCATCCCCTCCCCCCTGATCAATAATATTGGAACATGTGACTGCTCAGTGTGTCTTGCTGCCCAGGTGTGCCTGTTAAATTGATTGTTTAAAGAATGAATAGCTCTGAATGTCTACTCTTGGTTTGAGCCCTAGGTTTCACCTGAGAAGACTGCATTTGTTGTTAAAAAGGATAAACCAACATGATGACCAGAGAGCTGTTTATCGGAGAAAAGCGAGCCATTTTGAAGCTGAGAAACGAGGGAAAATCAATCAGAGCCAATACAACAACTTGGAATGTCCTGAAAAAAGAAAGAAACCACTGGTGTACTAACAACCAGACACATCTTTTTTCACTCATCTTTTGATCTCAAACCCAAATGTCGTCAGTGTATAGTGAAAACAGTAGTATTGGCCTTGCTTTCCCAGTACTTTCAGAGGGGACTGTATTCCTGGTGTATATATCATTTCCACCCAATTTTTAAGGTTTATCAGTGTAAATGTGCCGTGCTCACATTAATGAATAGAGACGCTTTGTTGTAAAATTGTGTATTATGTTAGATAATTCCTTATTCTATTACAATGGAAAACATTAGGTTAATTACGCTCCGCGTGAAAGGTTAGTCCCCCAATTCAGCCTGAATGAGCGTTCTCTTTTCAGTCACTATGGTGTATATACAGCACACTGCTCTTCAGTGACTAAACACAAAGGCTTTTCTATGAGCAATGAGTCACTCTGGAATTTACTGAGAAGCAACATCAACACTGTCAGGCCTATGCTTTACTGATCATGTGGCAGGTCTGCCATTACACTCCATAAACATAAAGCCTGCACAGATTCAGCTATAAACGTAATCCCTTGCTTATTTTCGCCCTTTACGTTAACAAAATATCTGAGCAACCGGCTGTAAATGTTTTCGGTATACAGGATAACGGTATTTACTTGGCTAAATCTTTAATATTTGTCACTGTAAGTCTGTAGTTACTGACTGTGCGTGTCAGGCCTCCTCTATCCCTGTCCATTAATCAAAGAGACCACCACTGAGCAGATATTTGGGTGGTGGACCATTTTAGCACAGCAGGACTCTGTTAGTGCTTATTCGATTTATGATTTTAACAACAGTCACAAACGCAACTTTAGAGTATCCGGAATTAGGTTTACATTTAGATCTGTAATGAGTAAGGCAGAGGAGACAGTGGCAGGGAAGAACTCCCTGAGATGGCACGAGGAAGAAACCATGAGAGGAACCCATCCTAGTACTTTACAGTGTAAAGAACCACTAAAATGGTCCACCGCCAGAAAGGTTGTGTACTGATTGGTGGTACGATCCTGTAGAGGACAGGGTCAAGGGGGGGTGACAACAGATGACCTACGGTCTGTAATTGTATACCTGTGTAGGCCTCTACAAAGCGTGGACAAAACAAAGGAGTCACCTCTTCATAAGGACCTTGACTAAAGCACAAAGCTTCATGGGTGAGTTCTAAATACTTTAACTTCTAAATATCATATTTCAGCTATAAAAGAGGTCTGACAGTTAACTCCATTGAACACCATGTCTGATGAGACAACTTTCACCTGATTTCCTCCATCTGGCCGGATATATGTTTGGATGAAGCCAACGAATACCTTCAACCCACAGCATCTGCTGCCAACTGTTCAGTCCAGCAGGGGATGCAGAATGGTATGGACTGACCTCTCATGCTTTGGATAATGATGTAACAGGACTAGGTGCGTACTATGGTTCATTCCTGATGATAATGCTTCCATACATACTTCTAAAATTATTCAAGAGTGGCTGTAATGAAGTGCCGAACCTTTACCTGATGTTCTAGAGCACAGGCTGTCCAGTAGATATCCAGCTCCTTCATTCCTCAAAGAAATGGAAGATCATCTTCTTTGACGATTGATCTCAATATCCATTCAGGGCAGCGTTCCAAGACAGACGAAAGCTGTTCTGAAGTGAAAGGGTGGTCCTACTTCTTATTATGTCCTTGATATTTCATTTGTTTGGGGTTTTTTTTTCCAGTTGCTTATGCACTGCCACCAAATGCACACAGGTTGATCTTTATAACAGACAGCACCAGGATGCACTATGGGAAGAAGGCAAGCCTGCTGAGTCGGTGTGGTGCTCTGGGTAATGTTCTGCTGAGAAACATGGCCTGTTTCAGCAGGATAATGCTCCCTGCCACACTGCAAAAATGGTTTAGGAACTGTTTGGGGAACATGACAAAGTTCAAGGTGTAGACTCGACCTCCAAAGTCCCCAGATCTCAATCCGAACGAGCGTCTGTGGGACGTGCTGGTTTGACAGCTGCATTAAAATGCACCAGTGTATCAGGTCATTAAGATGTAAATACCACCTGCGAGTTGCTGATGTTCCTCTGTGATCAGCACGTTTTTATTAGGTGATGCTAAAATCTGATGTAGACCGATTACAGTAAGATTTGATTTCACCCATATGCTTTTGACACGTTTGTAAACATCTCACAGTGTAGGTGTGTATCAAACCAATCTCCTTTAATCTCATGCCTTTTTTTTTTTTCCCCACAGTCAGGCTTCTGTCCTTTCGGTTCCAAGTCCAAAATCAAATTATACTTGTGCATTTTATTAACACATAAAACGAGCTAAAAGCATGCAGAAATGTTGCTCAAGGCAGGAAAGTACTGTACAGCAGGAGCCCAAATTAATGACCTGAATCAAAGACATGAAAGTCTCATAGACCAGAACATTGTCAGTTATATGGCTTTTATAAAACATTTATTCAATATTATACTTTCACCTATAAGGGTTCTTTGGTTAGCCCATCGCGGGGAACCCTTAAAGCCTCTATGTAGAACCCTACAGCAGTGTTTCCAGGTAGAACCCTTTCTCGAAAGCCAAAAAGCAATGAATTAGCCAATGATTCCTTAAAGACGCCTTGCAGTGATAATCTCAGCTAAATAAATGATAATTAAACAGTCATTTTGATGGTGTAATTATTTCCGTGCTTCGTTCAGCCCAGTTGCGATAAAGCCTCTCAAACATTTATGAGCAAAATGCATTAACATTTCTGTCACGGACATTAAATAATGGATGTCATGCTATTTTTTCCCCGCCTAAAGTGCCTTTTTTTATGACTGATGAACATTTTTGTGTTTACGATTAACGTAGATATATTTTAGTTCCACCTCCTGCACAAGATAATAATGTTCCTCAAAACACGAGTGTTTCCCAAACCAGGTTTTAAGGTACATTATTATTATTATTTTTTTTTTTTGCTCCATCCCAGCTCCTAATACACCTAAAACCAAGCAATCCACAACACTACATAATGGTACGGCTGGGAAAGCTGAAAAGAGCAGAAACATGCACCAGAGATCAGAGGATTGTTCCTGAAGGCACGAAAGTTAGAACAGTCATTTAAGATCGCAAAAGATGTGTTTCTGAATACTGTCCAGTGAATATGTGGTGAACATCTGCGAGTAGGTTATAGTTTAATATAATCATATTAACTGTATAATTACTTCTACTTTAGTGCCACCCTCACTTCAATGTCTCCAGCTTGTCTTAGCCTACAACACTTACTTACGACTAAAAGGCATTAACGAAAAGACGTCGTTTTTTGACCAAGCTTCGCACTTCTCAGTCAGGCAGCAGGTCTCTGAAGGAGCTGAAGCTGAAACTACGGCCTGTGGATCCCAGAGCCGCGTTGGAGTGGATTCTGGGAATTTTCTCCATCAGTCTGGAGACGCCACGTCTTCTGAAGGAAGGAGGCGATTTGTCCATTTGCTGCACTATTTCTGCGTAGAGCGCATGGAACACGCTGGCGGTTTCTTCCCAACCATCACGAACAGAAATCTCACGCAGAGGAAGTTTGAGGCCGTGCGATAAACTCTCGCCCTCCTCTACCGACACCATCCTGTCAAACTCCAGGTCTTTTTTATTAGCCACGATGATGACCGGTGGAGGATCAGGACAGCTTCTTCTGCCGTGGATGTGATTCACCAGGAAGCACAGGCGCATGACTTCATCGAAACTGCAGCGGTCGGTGACGGAGTAAACTACGAGGAAGCCGTCGGCCCATTTAATTTTCTCTTCCATCAGCAGCGCGTCTTCCTCCTGCACGGGAACACGACAGGAATAATAATCGGGTTATTATGTACTGATCACCGTGTGTGCCTTAAGCACAGTCTTGTAGTGAACAGGGACACAACCTAGTGTACAAGTGTTCCCTTGCCAAGACAAAGCCTCTCCTTCAACAACGCTTTTGTCAGGCATTCTTGTGGCCACACATGGTAATTAGTGGCTCGATACTGACTTGGCAGAGGATCTCGGAGCTACAGTGGTCTCCAGAAGTGATGTGCAAGCTCATGGCCTGGCATCAGCTAACCACTGCCCTGCTGATTTGTGGGATAGTCTGAGGACACAAAAGGCAAAGGGAGCACACCCAAATAAAACTGCTGTTTTCACACAGGTGGTTCTCAGACGACTGAGGAACCAGTATTTACACTATATGGCCAAATGTTTGTGGAAACCTGACTGTCACACCAATACGAGGTTCTTCCCCAAACCTGGAAGCACACAATTGTATAGAATGTCTTTGTGTGCTGTCTCATTACAGTTTCCCTTCGCTGGAACCAAGAGGTCCAATCCTGTCCCTGTGTACAAAGCGAGCTCTATGAAGACATGGTGTGTTAAGATTGGAGTCAAAGAATTCCGGTGTCCTACACAGAGCCCTGACCTCAACCCCACTGAACACCTTTAGGATGAACTGCACCCCTGGCCTCCTCGCCTGACGTCAGAGCCTGATCCTACTAATGCTCTTGTTTTTGTTTAATGATCACAAATCGTGGGGATTTGTGTCATGCTCCAAAATCTAGTGGAAAGCCTTTGTAGAAGATTGGAGGTTATTATAACAACAAAAAGGGGGAATAAACCTGGACTGAGATGTGCAAAAAGCACATATGGGTGTGATGGTAAGGTGTCCACATACTTTTGGTAATATAGTGTATCTGTAGCTGGGGAAAGGTGCCAGTCATCTTGGACTAATCCCTTGCTACTGGGAACCATCCTCTCACAGTCATGAGGTGCTATTGTGGAACACACTCCACTTCGACATGGAGACGAACATCTGGAACCAATCTTCCAATAAGTGATTAGGTGTCTGGTGGCAGGGGCAAGGTTTGAATGGACTGGAAGCCTCTAGTCAGACTCCTGCATGTTAGTGGCACAGGGTATACGGTCACTAGTAGTTGACACTGAACAGCAGCTCTTTTTAGCAGACCCCTGTGCAGCCCTATTTAGGGACCACAGTGCTCCCTCCCTTGGGGGAGGGGCCATGTACAGGTAGCCTTAACATTGTCCACTCAAACTCAGTCCTGGAATGGTTACCCTATAGGGACATTTGACCCTGCAGTCAAAATAAGAAGACAATAAATCTCAATCTGTCAACCTGCGATGTGCAATTGTTCAGCTCTGGTTTCTGCTGAGCTGAGGCGGGACAACATCCTTGCCTTGACTGAGACCAGGCTCAAGGTGGAAGAGTACGCCCTTAAATGAGGAAGTAACGGGTTATACAGTGTCTTCTGGAAAGAATGGCACATTTTCATGGGGTAGGACTGGCAATCAAGAACACACTTCTTCCAAGGCTGATGTCCCTCCACATCTCTCAACCGAGAAATGCTTTGCCACACTTGTTGAGAATGAGGCCAAGGACTGCTTTTATCAGTCAGATGAATCACTTTGCTAAAGTCTGACACAATCCTCTTGGAACAACAGGATTGGGAATGGAGAGCATGTTGGACATGGAATTGGCCTGGTTAATGCAAATGGAAGAAGACTTCTCACTCTCACTGTGCTGAGCATGAACTGACCTTCACAACACACTGTTCAGGAAAAGAATAAATATAAAACAAAATGGATTCATCCCCAACTCCAAACACTGGCACCTAACTCATCATAGTGTGGTCATCAGTGATGTCCTTGTGACCTGTGCTGTGAGAGGTGCAGTGAGACTGCTGGAATGACCATTGCACTATTGTGTCCACGACAGAGAGACCACCTTTCCTTTTGCAAACACCAGCAAGAAGGAGTCTCGGAGTCATTGTACCTGGGTAAGAAAAACTGAGATTTTTAACAGAAGCCCATTTTGTCCATCATGTTTCTCACCTGTCCTGCAGTATCAAGGATCTCAAAGTTCACAGGTTCACCTCCAATTGCCAACTCGTGTCTGTAGATGGTCTCTGTTACAAAGAGTGATACACACGTTATCCGTGTTGTGTTCACTCAGATGTTTTATGTACAATTACAAACACTACATGCAGTCAGGATACATCTTAATTATAATATATAGACACATATACCGTTCACTTTAATAGGAACACATGTACACCTGCTCATTGATGCAGTCAGCCAATCATGTAGCAGTAGCACAATGCATAAAAATGTGCAGATACAGTTTAAGAGCTTCACTGATGTTTGTTCACATCAAACATCAGAATGGGGAACATTGTGATCTCTGTGATTTAATAAACGATGTGCGATAAACCAAAAAGGTTGAAACACCTCGTTGATGAAAGAAATCAGAGCAGAATGACCAGTCTGGTCTGGTCTTTGGGCGAGTCTCTGCCCATGACAGCCTCAGATTCCTGTTCTTGGATGACAGGAGTGGAACCCAATGTGGTCGTCTGCTTTTGCAGCCCATCCACCTCAAGGTTCGATATTTTGTGCGTTCTGAGATGCGTTTCTGCTCATCATGGTTGTAAAGAATGATTAAATGAGCTACTATGTCCTTCCTGGCAGCTCAAAATCAATCTGGCCATATCCTTATCCCTTATCTGTCTCATCAACAAGGCGTTTCCACCCACAGAACTGATGCTCACCCAATGGGTTGTGTTTCTGAAATACTCAAACCAGCCCATCTGGCACCATCAACCACGCCACAGTTAAAAATCAGAGAGATCATACTTTTTCCCCATTCTGATGTTTGATGAGAACATTAACTGAAGTTCTTGACCTGTATCTATGCTATATACTATATATACACATTGTAATTAAGATATTTTTCAGGCATAGCCCAAACTACTGAGTTTCCGAAGCATGACCAGTCATGATTAGAAACACATCTATGATGAACATTCAGACCATTTCCCATTACAAATCAAATGCTGTTTGTTCTAATTTTGCAGAATTGCTGCTTTACTGCCGTCTTTCGGTTTCTTATTAAACACAAAACCGCTCTTCACCTTATCTGGAATGCTCTGCCTTATGGCATTATGGAAACTAAAAGGCTGAATTTATTACACTTTCCTTTGTACAGCAGGTATACAACTGTAGTCCATCTGTTGCTATCTACAGTTCTCCAGCCAACCCTGTCCATCCCTGGAAAGTGATCGTTTTAGCGCAGCAGTAAAACATACTGTACACAATAGTGTCCGGCGCTGGTGTGAGCGGATAAAGCCACCAGGTTTCCTGGCTAAAACACTTCAGTGTCACTGCGGGGTTGAGAAACAATCCACCAACCAAAATATCCAGCTTACAGAAAGTGACACTGGTGAAGGCTAGAGGATGAAGAAGGCATTGCGTAAAGAAAGAAAGAAAACAAATGTACACCTAGTACTGTACTACTACTGTACACATCTGGGGTTAGATCCAGTAGGTGAACTCGAAGTATTTTTTTCAGTAGTTAGTATCCTACATCTGAAAATGTGCTTACGTGTTCTGCACTAGCATAAACACACGAGTTATTAAATTAGGAAACAGCGACATCACATGGCCGCGTGGTGTCACTGCAGTGTTATTTAACAAGCAGGATGAATACTGAACGTGAAGCGACTTTATTGTTTTTAAACAGCCACATGTGGGTAAAGAGCACTGCTAGTGAGAAGTGTGCAGCATCCACACACCTACCCAGAGTCGGATCATATTCCCCGATAAACCTCCTGGTGATGAAGCGCACAGCTAGTGCTGGAAGAAAACATGCGCATCAGCTGGACATCATACAGATCACAGCAGGCTTCAACTTATTAAACACAGCCGTCAGGACTTTTATGATGATACGGTACCGTGTGGAGGATCTGAAGCCTTTACCTGTTTTCCCGACTGCACCTTGTCCCAGGATCACAATCCGGACCGTCCTGGCGGAAGGGAAGCTCCCGGTTCTGCGCAAAGTTCGCGATAAAGCGAAATTAGAAGACATGACTGTTTACTGAGCCGCTGCTCAGGAGGAGGAGGACCGACCTGCGGCTTCGGAAACCTGAGACTCAACACACACACACACACACACACCGGACAATCACGCAGGAGCGGAATAATCACGCGTGCGTGCAACGGAGAGCCTCCTCTCTAACTCCGGCTCCTGTCTGACTGACACACACGCGCAGACGCAGACACACACACACGCGCGCGCGCGCACAGATTCACGCACACACACTCTCTCTCTCTCTCTCTGACACACACACACACGACAGTTTTACTCTCCTTGTAAGAACCTTCCACTGACTTATTATTATTATTATTATTAATTAATTAATTTATTTTTTAACTCTACGGTGAATTCAGAAACCAAAACATTTGCATTCTTTTATTTACTTATTTATTTAAACTGGAGGGGAAAAATATTTTCCTCATGTGAACCTGAAAGTTCCACCTGAAAGTTCCGACACAAAGATCTCACAGAGATATAACATCACAAACTCATCACACACACACGCTGGGTTTACTATCCTCATAAGGAGCATTTATACAGGACTTAAATAATAATAATAATAAATTCCTTATGGGGACCAGCTAAGGTACAAGGCCAAAACACTCTCTCACACACACACACACACACACACACACACACACACACACTCCTGACCCAACCCAGATAAATCATGTAATGTCAGAGGCAGTACATTTTCCCCACAGTGGGATTTTTTTTATTAAATTAAATGAGACAGTTGTTACAAACATGGAAATAAACACAAGTTCGAGCTTCACTGCACTGAAAGATACGATGAACTCTGATGGATCAGAACGAGGGACCGGGCCGGGCCGGGTCGGGTCAGACCAGTGTGGGAGACACCTCGATGGAGTTGATCCGCAGCAGCGTCTGCGGCTGGACGATAGCTGCACAAACACAAACAAAACCTCATTCTCAGAGAGTGTGTGTGTGTATACACGCACGCGCCGAACGACTGCTGTGTCAAGATGTTTAGACTTTGCTTAAGTGGTTTCGGACAGCGCACGATACCGTCATCCACAAAAATAGACAAAGGGACGTCACGGGACTGAAAATAACAGTGAGGCCATCTTCATGACTTCTTCCCTCAGTCCACCAAATACAGAGCTCATTCAGGAGAGGACATCATCCCAGTTCTGCAGGTTTATTCGAATGTCCAGGTCTGAACCACATCACGTCTTGGGAAGAGTGGACCGTGATTTACACGACGCAGCACTCGTTAATTACATGAGCACCAAAACTCGGAGCTATTATTAGTATAGTGATAAGATTTTAAATATCAGCACATGGAGGTGTTCGTGTGAAACATGAATAACAATGCGGTGCGTATTGATTACCGTACAACTCGTCACCAGCACTCGCCTAATATGGATGCGTCTGAGCGAGGTGTCGCACGCACGCACACGGAAATACTGAAGCGGCGAGTCTCGAGACGGTCAGGAATCTCACACACTGCTTCTGAAACGCAGGCTCCTCTCCTCAAGAACGTTCCAGGAGCTGGGAAAGCGTTTCCTTCCTGAGCCGAGATGGTTTTCCTGTTTACTTTGAACAGAGAAACTCTCGCGTGTCGAGGAGTTCGGGCCGTTCTCCGGGAGAGCGGCGAGGGCCTTGCTGACGACCATAAGATCTCGTAATCACTCCGCGTCTACAAAGTCTCTCATATAAGAAGGACGAACCCTGGCATGGACCTCCACTGACGCATGCGCAGATATAGCGCGCTCTGCTCCGTTATGAGGAAGAAAAATGCTTTATTTTGATATCAAATTCAATAATAAGTGTGAAAGAAGCAGGCAGTTTTCCTCTCAGGACGAGGAATCGGACTGTACAGGATTCTTCTTATTTATTTATTTTTACGTCTGTAGTTTTTGGCAGAAAAACTACCTGAACTGTCTAAATCACGACGGCACGAAATTGTTTCACGCTGATGTCTGTCGATAAATGAGACCTTGTCGTCATCATCGTGTTCGATGCACGTGAATCGAAGCGGCCTTTTTCTGAACGCGCGTCAGGACGATGTCACATGACCCGTCTCGGCCTCGAACCTGCGGGAATTTCGAAAAACTCCTTGGAGTACTGCGGCGTTCGCTTGACTTTGCGTTCATTTATGCGACTGCGAAATCCCAGAGTGATTAACACGGGAGTGCATCGGATGTGGTGCAGTGTTTGTAGAATCCTGTGTGATGCGCTTTCTACTTTGGGAGGGGAAAAAAAAAAGGCAACTTAAAAGGTGCATTAAGTAAGATTAGTCTACCCCCCCCCCCCCCAAGGGTCAGTCTCTAATGGTTAGCTGGGTTCCACATTTGAATGATTCCCGCCCCTGACAGGTGTGTTTAAGTGGCCTGTACAGTGTCTATAAGATGATAAGACTAATAATTTAACAGGAGGATCAGTCAGAAGTCCTTTGGGAGCAGGCGGTTATTGTGATGGCGGTGAGTTCATTTTGTCAGGATTTCCACACAAAACGCCTCGTACCTGCGTTGCTCTCAGCTTCAGCTGTCACAGACTCCATTACGAGCGGAGTTATTAAATATGCATGCGGCTGAGCAGCGAGTCGATACGAGCGCCATCCGTTACAGATCTGTAGGGCAAATTACATGGCAAAAAAAAAAATCAATCACAATAGCTAAAGTGTGAAAACCTGACTCACTTCTCTTCTTCTGGAACCTGTGTCTCTTCCAGAACACCATGTGTGCCATCGGCCAGGACTCGGTCTTCTCCACGACGGTGGCTTCCACTCGGACCAGGTCACGCCTAGGTGAGAAAAACAGAGGAACAGAGGGCTTTTTTGTGCAGTGCGCTGAGGCTCACGCTAAAATATTCATGGGGCTAAGCAGCGCAGGACGTTTCAGACAGGAACGCTTCATCTGTTCAGCAGCCGAGGACAAAACCCACCATGAGCTTAACCGCAGCCCTAATCACACACTCAGTTCATCCAGTGCATTATAACGCTTCAACACACAGTGAGCTTCATTTATCCAGCTGGATATAAACAGGTTGAATACAAACGTTTACAAAAGAAACGTAGTGTGTGTGTGTGTGGGGGGGACGTAAACCTCGACTTGGACGACTTCAAGTATCGTATCATTTGCAAATGATTGATTATCCTTATCCATCTAGCTCACCAGGTCAGGGACTCGGAGCACCGGCGTTCCCCAAAAACCAGGCGGTTTATTTTATCTGCGTTAATTACGGAATATAGAAAATAAATAACGCTAACACAAACCCGTAATGTTAAGAACAATGATAAACGCATCACTGATGGAAGATTTCGCGCTCGTTTATTATTAAATATTTTTTACTGACATAGTAGTGAGTCAAAATATCCTCCACTTCCGTGTTTCGTCTTTACCCCGAGTGTTCGGCTCGTGCTCCCAGCTGCAATCGAGCTTTTATGGAGCTGTAAGGGCGTCGCTAGATGCAAATGAGCTGTGTCACCTGAGAAGAGGCTTCCCGATGAGTGTGAAGTTTTCTCCTCCCACCAGCAGCACCTGTACAGACGTCGGGGTGGGGGTGGGGGGTTAGAAAAGAAACCGAGCTGAAAATAAAAAGCAGTCACTCCCGAGACGAGACGAGATGAGATCCCAACCTTCTCCAGCTGTATGCGATCGCCACACTCGGCCTCGATGTGGTTCTCGATCTGGATCAGATCTTCACTGGTCACTTTCCACTGACGGCTGGCAAAGTGAACGACCGCGAACAGACGTCCGTGCTCTCGCCTCTCCAGCAGACCGTTCACCTTCTCTACGACCGCTGCAGGGAGCACAGAGAAACAACATCGCTCGTCCTGTTACAGAAGGAACTTCCTCTTGTACTCAAACTATTTGTTCTTCAGCAGTGAACAAGTAGGCTCTTAAACAACACAGCACATTAGAAATGAGTGTGTGAGGAAAGACAACACAGAACCTTCACTGGTATATGAAACAACACAATGACACACACACACACACAACTGCTTATTAGTGCATTTACAGGCAAGCAGTGTCCTGCTCCAGCGAAACCCAGATGTCACAGGACCAGCAGCTCTCATGCTCAAGTTTCCAACAGATCTCCCGCTCATGACAGGACTAATGCTTGTAATTTCCTGATTCTGGTCTTTATTCAGTCTTATTCCCGCGTGAGGAAGGAAGGAAGACACGCCAGGAGCCACACGTCTACAATACGAATTTCTCTGAAACTCACAGCGTCTCATGTCATGTTTCATTCTAATCCACTGAAAGGATCAGGGACTAAACGCAAAAGAGCTGCATACTATACAGTCCCCTCCGAAACTATTGGAACGGCAAGTCCAATTCATTTGATTTTTTACTGTAGACATCCAATTTGTAGGCGAGCAAAAAGTATTGGAACAGGTGACTGACAGGTGTTTCTTGTTACTGCGTTTGTTGTGTAAAACGGATAAACCAACATGAAGACCAGAGAGCTGTCTATGGGAGAAAAGCGAACCATACTGAAGCTGAGAAACGAGGGAAAATCAATTAGAGGCATTGCACAAACACTGGGCATAGCCAATACAACAACCCGGAATGTCCTGAAAAAGAAAGAAACCGCTGGTGTGCTGAGAAGCAGACACCAAAAGGGTCGGAAAACAACAACAACAACAGGAGCTGATGACAGAACATTGCGAGAGCCGTGAAGAAAAACCCCAAAACAAGTCACTGACATCAACAACTTTCACAGGACAGGGGTGAAGGTCTCAAGTTTTACTCACCTAAATATTGGGATATCTGATACAAAAGGTTCTGTGTTTTGACTAAAACCGTTGTTTTTGTTTATGTTGTTTAACACGTTCTAGGTGTAAACACCAGGAAATAAAAGCTGAAGTTCTAAACCGCCGTGTCATATCCATCCTTTGATCTAAAACCCAAATGTCTTTGGTGTACGGCACAACCAAACGAATCGGCCTCGCCGTTCCAATAGTTCTGGAGGGGACTGTAGATACACTTGGCACATGCCTTGCGGTTTATTTACTGTGTTTTTATTGACACTGTTGTACAAATGGCTGTTACTTTCCTTCATACAGCAGAAGCACACTCGTGCTGGTAGTGTGTACAGACTGCATGCAGTGTGGAGCAAACTGATGGTCTCCGTGTTCTTTTATGAGTTTTCTGCAAGCGGTAAGTCGCTGTATGTTTCTCCATCGCCGTGAGAAACATTTCAAAGGAAGGAGGTTAATAAATCCACAGAACCAAGCGTAAATTTCGCCCAGCTGCCGGAGGATGAAAGTTAATCACTCTCGTGGGAGAGGAGCACAACACAGCGGAGCGAGACGCACGGCCTGAGGGAGCGTGAACGGACAAAGCACTAACGTTCATCATCCTGATTGGGACCGCGAGCATCAAGCGCACATTAGGTAACGGGCCACATTACGCATCAACACACTGCAATAGCACGTAGCATTATTTACAAATACATAAGAGTGCATTCTTGTGTATAAGCTCTTTTGGAATGAGGCATGGTTACGTGTTCTGCTAGCTAATAAGGTGAAGTTTGTTACTCTCTTCTGCCCCCTAGTGGAATAACAGACAGCGACGCAGGAAGTCATGTCCCTTTACAGACACCGAGGCCATGCTACTGGGACCGTCTGTATTTTGTTAGAGTTCTGTTGTTCACACCATGCCCTCCATTAATATTGGCACCCTTGGTAAATATGAGCAAAGG
Organism: Ictalurus furcatus; assembly: GCF_023375685.1. Classification (NCBI taxonomy): domain Eukaryota; kingdom Metazoa; phylum Chordata; class Actinopteri; order Siluriformes; family Ictaluridae; genus Ictalurus; species Ictalurus furcatus. Next base: position 1,927,331 of record NC_071264.1, on the reverse strand, counting down.
CGGCTGTGAAAATTGTCTTTATTGTTTAATCTTTTGATCTTTTAAAAAAAAAAAAAAAAAAAAAAAAAATTTCAACTCACAAAAATACTCTGCTCTTATGGATATCAAACCATTGCAAACAAAACAGGTTTATACAAATAAAAAAAAAAATCTTTGTTAAATATAGGTGTGCAACAATTATTGGCACCCTTTTAGTCAATACTTTGTGCTACCTCACTTTGGTAAGATAACATCTCTGAGTCTTCTCCTATAATGCCTGATGAGGTTGGAGAACACATGGCGAGGGATCTGAGACCGTTCCTCCATACAGAATCTCTCCAGATCCTTCACATTTGGAGGTCCACGCTGGTGGACTCTCCTCTTCAGTTCACCACACAGGTTTTCTATGGGGTTCGGGTCAGGGGACTGGGATGGTCATGGCAGGACCTTGATTTTGTGGTCAGTAAACCATTTTTGTGTTGATTTTGATGATGTTTTGGATCGTTGTCCTGCTGGAAGATCCAGCCACGGCCCATTTGAAGCTTTCCGGCAGAGGCAGTCAGGTTTTCATTTAATATCTGTTGATATTTGATAGAGTCCATGATGCCATGTATCCTAACAAAATGTCCAGATCCTCTGGCAGAAAAACAGCCCCAAAACATTAAAGATCCACCTCCATATTTAACCGTGGGCATGAGGTACTTTTCCATATGGCTACCTCTCTGTGTGCTCCAAAACCACCTCTGGTGTTTATTACCAAAAAGCCCTATTTTGGTTTCATCTGAGCATAGAACCCGATCCCATTTGAAGTTCCAGTAGTGTCTGCACACTGAAGACGCTCGAGTTTGTTTTTGGATGAGAGTAGAGGCTTTTTTCCTGAAACCCTTCCAAACAACCTGTGGTGATGTCGGTGACTTCAGATTGTAGTTTTGGAGACTTTCTGACCCCAAGACACAACTAACATCTGCAGTTCTCCAGCTGTGATCCTTGGAGATGTTTTATCCACTCGAACCGTCCTCTTCACAGTGCGTTGAGACGATATAGACACACGTCCAATTCCAGGTCGATTCATAACATTTCCAGTTGACTGGAACTTCTTAATTATTGCCCTGATGGTGGAAATGGACATTTTCAATGCTTGTGCTATTTTCGTATAGGACACTTCCCATTGTGTGAAGCTCAACAACCTTTTGCCGCACATCACAGCTATATTTCTTGGTCTTACTCATTATTGAATGACTAAGGGAATTTGACCCGTGTGTTACCTCATATTTATATCCCTGTGAAACAGGAAGTCATGATTGAACAATTTCCTGTTCCTAGTCACCCAGGTGTACTAAAAATTTTTAAATATCAATGGGAATATACTTCAAATATATTTTTTTGCTATGAATTCACAGGGGTGTGAATAATTGTTGCACACCTAAAAGCATGTATTTTGTTTGCAATTGTTTTACATCCATGAAAGCAGAGTATTTTTGTGAATTAAAAAAAAAAAGAAAACAATCAAAAGGTTAAACAATAGACCATTTTTCACAGCCTTTTTTGCTCATATTTACCAAGGGTGCCAATATTAATGGAGGGCACTGTATATCAGGCCTTCCCTGCATGTTGGAAAGGCAGCGTTACTGCCACACATTACATGACTATCTATATCCATCTCATTATATATATTATCAACCAACTAAAGTCTGAAAATAAAGTCAATTCACATCCATGTGTTTTTAACCTTTAATCCATTATCTATTAAACGATTAGTTTAGCTCAACCATCATTCATGTGCTCTGATAAATCAGTACTCGGTGGTACTCAGTATGCATGAAAAGCTTTAAAATATAAAAATAAAAAAAAAAGAGAGAAAAGGTGTCAGCATGCCTTGATGCTTCTGTTCTTCAGTCTCTTTGTCATATGGTGGTAACTCAGGCCACGGCGGTCTGGACAGCGACGTCTCCGGAACATAACTGTGAGAGAAAAAAGAAAGATTAAAAATGCACGTGGATGCTCCTTGACTTCTTGGCATGGACGGAAATCATGATGGTAAAGCAGTGATGATGCAGAATTCCTGTCCTGAACAGACACGAGGTGAAAGGTTCTTTTCTCCGGGACGTTATTATACAGCAACATGTTACGAGCTGTGAACTTCTCAGAATCCGGTTTGACACGGACAGCGTTAAGTCACACATAAGAGTCGGATTTGAAGAGGAAGGAAGGAAGAACTATAGGAATATAGTGTTTAGTCCCCGTATGTAGGCACTATTACCAAGTCAAAATGTGTCGCAGGGTCAGTTAGACTCTGGCTGCTTCACTCTGCACACAGCTCATGCACCGATTTTATTTATACGTATGACATACATCCACGTTGTCATAGCACGCAAAAAATAAAAACAAGGGCAATACAGTACCTCTTGGGAACAGTGCTCTTCTCCCTCTGACAGCGTGTGATGTGAGGAACTGCACATCCTGTAAGAAACACAGAATTACACACTCATTAGGTTACCGTCAGTCATTACGGAAATCCAAATGGATCTGGCTCTGTAGCAGAAAGCCTATCTGTCTGTCTAATGATCTCTCATTCACGCTCGCTCTCTCACACACACCCGCAAAATGAGTGCATGGAAGCAGAACACATACACGTTTACACATGCATCCTCAGACATTTGAAGCCGGATTACTGAATCTTTTTTTTTTTTTTTGCTGCTCGTCCTGCCTATCTGCGCTGTCTACCCTCTTCCACACACATGACCTCCCATTGGCTAGTGCTGCTGTGATTGACAGGGGACAGAACGGATGCCCCTCCCACCTGGACTCCTGGGAGAAAGAAACACCTGAAAATCCATACAATTAAACTGACAAGTAGAAATGAATAATATATCTTCCCACGATGCCACTGTTTATGCCTTTTTAAGACTTTACATGTGTACCACTGAGAAGTTTCTGAAAAGGTAAAAAAATAATAATTCTTAACAGATAATTTGTATTTTTCCCCCTTGAATATTATTTAACTGCTGTATGGGTTTTTACAGAAATAAAAATAGTTGTAAGAATGTTTGTCAGATTTGCTTGGTTGGGTAAAAATAATAACAATAATAATAATTACTGCGTGCGATATGTAAGAAACAATAACAACAGGCAAAAATGACTTTTATACAATCATTTCTTCCTAGGGTGCCAATAATTCTGGACTGTAGTGTACGTGAAGAAGACTTGTATAACCCAGTCAGCTCATTAATACATCCTTCATGAGAATAAAATATGTTAGAGAGCAAATAAACAACAAACAGCAGCAACACAAACGGGTGAAATAAACATAAACATAAACATAAACATAAACATAAACATCACTGAACCACAGCAGCGCAACACAGGAAGTTAAAGCTCGTATTAAAGTCAAATCCGTTATCATTTGCTGAGTTTAGCTAAAGAAAATCAGCTCGTGCACAGGTTTAACTGTTTATTTACATTAAAATGTCACCTACGTGTTTGTTTTGTGACCGCAGGCTGGAGAGGAGAACAGAGTCTCCTACACGCGCGCAGCATGCCTTGACCGCGGTTTAAACCGGTCGCCATTTTGTTTTTTCCTTCACCCCTGCCTGCACGTGAACCGGAAGTACAACACGCAGCGGCTGTAAGTCATATGATGTTGCACGTGACGCCGGCGCTGGGTGTTTAGCCGCACGCTCGTACCTGGTGTGTTGTATTGGGGAGCGGAAGGTGGGACAGCTCTCTGCTGAGGCGTTATACCGGTGAGAGTGAGACAGGTGAGCGGTTTGTCCAAGCGAGCAGTGCTTTTGTTTGTTGTGTTTACATTTCCGTGTAGCTGTGACGTGTTCTTGTAATAAATTCCCTGTTTAAACAGTACAGGCTGGAGTGCTGGAATGATTCCTTCCATCAAACCCAAACCGAACCTCTGGGTTTAAATCTCTTCCCGTGACACCGGTGTTGATAGTTATTTGTGGTTTTATCTCGCACTGTTTGAGATATGAGATGACCTCACATGTCAGGGTGTTTGTTATTGATTAGCCTCAGTGTTGGAGTCAGTCACGTGCTTTATCTATGTATGAAAGAAGATAATCCAGTTCCTCTTGCTCAAAAACAGGAAAAACCTTAAGGATCTAGTGGAAAGCCTTCCCGGAAGAATGGGGCTTGGTATCACGCCAAAGTTGGATTAACTATCTGTCATGTGATGTGACGTGATGAGTGTCCACATACTTTTGGCCATGTAGCGTGCTAAGAGAAGATTTAGGATTTATGGCGACTTCATACTTAATGTCGTGCTCTTTTTATTTTCGAGGTGTATGGGAATCTCACACTGTCCCTTCAGACTCTACATCCATTAAGACAGAACGGCAGTGTGAGGGAATGAGGGCGAGAGGGATTCAGGGACTGTGTGAGGGATTCATCCTGTGTGAGGGATTCATCCTGTGTGAGGGATTCGTCCTGTGTGAGGGATTCGTCCTGGGCTTTAAACTCGCAACCTTCCAGTCAAAATCTCTCAAAAAAAAACCCACACCATCATCATAACTGTCTCTAATTCATTAGTGTCCAGTCCGTTACTTAGCAGGGCTACGGCTCTGGAGGTGGTTGTTTTTGTTGTTGTTGTTTGTCCTCTGTTGTCAAAAAGGACACAGCAGAGAAAAAGAAACTGTTTGAGCAGCGATTTAAATATATATATATATATGTGTGTGTGTGTGTGTATATATATATAAAATATATTTTAAGTTAGAGATGTGTTCTTCTTCTCCCCCCCCTTCCCTCTTCCCTCCAGACTGTTCCTTTTAAAGATACGAGGAGAGCGCCGCAGAGCCGCATGCACGTCCGGGCGTCTTTCACTTCCTTTATCTTTATGATGAGAACAGCGCCTTTTCTTCTATGCTGAAGTCCACACGGAGCTGAAGAAGTGAAAAAAGAAAGAAAGAAAAGCCGCCGGGTAAAAGTCACATGATCGATCCTGTGATTCAGGTTCGGTAACACGGGGGATGCTTCTTACGACGCGCGTCCGGGAAGTTATATAACGTACGGCATACGTTCTTCTAGATCTCGTTTATTACAGTAGAACAAAATCTTTTGCTAATTATTTTCTTGTTGTCTTTCGCAGGACTCTGCAGACTGTGACGGTGCCGTGTGTGTGTCTGTGTGAGCGCCGTCCATCTGAGGGTGGACCTGCATGGCATTGTTTTGCCCCTGTTTTAATACAGCTCCAATAACACCACTTTGAAGCACTGGAGCCTTGACCTCTGACCCTGTGTGTGTGCGTATGTGTGAGACATGGCCGTGAACTCCGAGCCAAGCGATTGGGGATACTGTGAAAACGATGAAGAGAAAGCACCACTGATCGCAGCGCCGCAGACTCGGGGCAAGACCTCGCCGTTCGGTGCGGTGTTTATCGTGGTGAATGCCGCGCTGGGGGCGGGGCTTCTCAACTTTCCTGCTGCGTTCTACATGGCTGGAGGAGTGCTAGCTGGAGTAGTGCTGCAGATGGTGAGACACATAGATAGATAAATATATAGATAAATAGATGGTTAGAGAAGGCCACACCTCCTTCAGTGAGATTGACCCAATAATTGTAATAATTGAGTTTAATATCAATCAGAATAATCTTTTTTTTTGTACTGCAGTGTTTATTGATCTTCATCATCACTGGCTTGGTGATCCTAGCTTATTGTTCTCAGGTGAGCATTCAAGCGGGGCCTCTAAAAGGTCGGTTTTATCTCCGTAGCAGTGTTGCGATGTGTCTCCTGTAGTGAAAGTCTCGACGCTTCTCGTTCTTTAGGTGAGCAATGAGAGCACGTATCAGGAAGTGGTCCGTGCCGTGTGCGGGAAGGTTCTGGGTACCATCTGCGAGATCGCCATTGCTGTCTACACCTTCGGCACGTGCATAGCTTTCCTCATCATTATTGGCGACCAGCTGGACAAGCGTGAGTCCACGTGGTTTTTTTTTTTTTTTTTTTTTTTTTACTGCTGCGTTTTTTGTACCATGAAGTTGTTCCGTTGGCTGATGAACATCGGGCGGGTCTCGACTGTGTGTTCAGTGATCAATGCGATGGCTCACGAGTCGGACAGCGCTGTCAGCTCTCCCTGGTACATGGACCGCAGGTTCACCATCACTGTCACCTCTGTGCTCATCATCCTCCCCCTGTCCATCCCCAAAGAGATCGGCTTCCAGAAATACGCCAGGTACACGAGTTCATATCGACTGGGAGAACTGTGACGCGGGGCGTCTTTTTTTTGTGTGTGTGTGTGTGTGTGTGTGTGTGTAAAGCTGTCCCCTTTTGTTGTTTTGACCGTCTGACCTTTAGCACCTTCAGTGTGATCGGCACCTGGTATGTGACCGTCATAATCATCATCAAATACATCTGGCCTGATCAAGAAATTTCACCTGGGCTCATTCCTACCAGGTTTGTGCTTTGTTTCCTGCAGTTGTTCAGCAGCTTGGTCCAACTGTCCACAACTTATGTTTATGTTTATGACGTGTATCGATGTTTTTCGCCCCCTAAAGTCCTGCATCCTGGACTGCCGTGTTCAATGCCATGCCGACTATCTGCTTTGGATTCCAGGTGTGTTTATGTGTGTGTTTAAACTGGTAATTGAACACAAAGCCTATGTCTGTAATATTCTCTCTGTAAGGATATGGAGATGGAGATATGGGAACAGTGCATAGTACGTGTCGAAGTGTTTGGAGTATAATTAAGGTCTCTCTCTCTCTCTCTCTCAGTGTCATGTGAGCAGTGTTCCGGTGTTTAACAGTATGAAGAATGCGACGCTTCGACCATGGGGGGGTGTGGTAACACTTGGCATGATCATCTGCCTGTTCGTCTACACAGGAACAGGTGGGTGTTTAAATATATAAGCGTACGTGTACCTGTACGTCAAGACATCGCATCAGCTCTCTCTCTCTCTCTCTCTCCCTCTGTCCATCTGCAGGCGTGTGCGGCTTCCTGACGTTCGGTTCGACGGTGAGTCAGGACGTGCTGATGTCCTATCCATCCAAAGATATTGCCGTGGCCATTGCCAGAGCCTTCATCATCATCAGCGTGGTCACTTCATATCCCATACTGCACTTCTGCGGGAGGTAACGGGGGCACGGGCTGAATGGATGGGAGGGAGCAAACGGATAACGGAGACGAACCGTGAAAGACGGATCTCTATAAGATAAATATACAAATATAGTCAGGGACAAAACCGCAAACGGACGGCTTAACGGAGGGAGGAAAGGACAGACGGTAGACTGGCAAAGGGAAAGGGTGAGAGTGATGGACTAACGGATAGAGGCGGAGACTGACACAGTGGCGGACTGACGGAACGAAGGAATGGACAAACAAAGCAAGATAATGACATGACAGTGAATGGATAGAGGAAGAGAACAGTGGACAATTTTGTAGATGGAAGGAATAACCAGATGGTATTATGTGTACCTCTGTCTGTATATAACAGTACTAAGTGTACTCTCCAAATGTGTGTGTGTGTGTGTGTATTTCAGAGCCGTGTTAGAGGGTTTGTGGCTGCGTTTTAACGGCACAGACGTGGACACAGACGTGGTGAGAGAGCGAAGAAGGCGTGTGCTGTACACACTTGTCTGGTTCTGTCTCACACTAGTCCTCGCTCTCACCATCCCCGATATCGGGCGTGTCATCTCGCTCATCGGTGGCCTGGCAGCCTGCTTCATCTTCGTCTTCCCAGGTATGACTTAATATCTTCCTTTTTTTATATATATATGTGAATGTGTGTGTGTATGTATATTATAAATAAACTCCTTACATGTTTTGTATGTAGGCTGATTGGTGTGTCTAAAGTGTCCGTAGTGTATGAATGGGTGTGTGAGTGTGTGTGTGATTGTGCCCTGCGATGGTTTGGCACCCTGTCCAGGGTGTACCCCGCCTTGTGCCCCATGCTCCCTGGGATAGGCTCCAGGTTTCCCCACGACCCTGAAGAAGGAGTAAGCGGTAGAAGATGGATGGATGGATGTTTTGTATGTCTTTTTAATTTACATGGTGTACATATAATACAGTATATTGGTGATTTATTACCTACGTTTTATATATATATATATATATATATATATATATATATATATATATATATAATATATATATGCAAGCTCGGATACCCCAAACATCATCACGTCTCGACTTCTGGCACCAAAGAAGTCTTGACTATGTGATGACTAGTGAGAGCAACAGCCAATCAGAAGACAGAGAGAGAATTGTTGTTATCAGACACTAAGCAAATGTTCCTCTCACTTCCCTTTTTAACACCAGAGTTATTCTTACTGGTCCAAATACTTAGCGGTCCAAAATAGGAACTACAACAAGCACTACTAGAGACCCATTGGGACAAGACTCATGCTGCCCCATGCTTGGGCAAGGAACAGTGGAGAGATGGTTAACGATGGGGTTGCCAAGGTTACCATTTGCACAAACGTGCAGGCAGTGTGTGTATGATGTCCAGAAACATTTCTGTATCTCGTATCGAGCACCACAGCGACCTTATTTACGTGTATGTGTACGTGCAGCAGACGGATCCAAATATGGATCCAGAAATGGAATGAATGCATAAAGATGTTAACAGCCTCAAGAGAGAGAAACAGTGCAGAAAGGGAAATGGGGAGACATGGGGAGAGCAAGAATATAAAATAAGCCATGAGCTGAGCGAGCGAGAGAAAACGAGCGAGAGAGCACACTGCCACCTGATGGAGAATGCAGGATGATCAGTGTAAATTGTCATTATTTTGTTTAAAGATCTTTTTTTTTTTCATTTAGCACAGCCCTCCAGACGCTAATTAAGATTACATGTCTCCCAGAAGACAAAATACCAACGATTTACACCGATCATCTTGTTCAGAAGTTTACACCCCCCTGGCTCTTTATGTGTCGTGTCACCTTCTTGAGCATCAGTGAATATTCGCACCTTGTGTAATAGTCGTGTACAAGTCCCTCAGTCATCCTCGGTGTGAAAAGATGGATCTCAACATCATACAGCCGCTGTTGGAAAGGGCTCAAATATGCAGAGTATTCTGGAAAAGTAAAGAATGTGCAGGACCTGGAGGATTTTTCTGAAGAACAGCAGGCAGTTTAACTGCTCAGGACGAACAAGGGACTCATGAACAACTCTCACAAAATATAAACAGAGTCATGGATCATCCAGGTAACAACATACAGTAATACGAATCAAGCGTGTATAAACTTTTGAATGGGGTCATTTTTATAAATTCAGCTATTATCTTGTCTTGTGGACTATATGTAAACATCTGTTATGTGAAATATCGCATTCAGGACAGAACTAAATAAAAAAACAACAGAGGATTTTTACTATACGTCTTATTTAGTCAACAGTATTAAGATTGATCAGATTCTGCAAGGGGTGTGCAAACTTAAGGGCACAACTGTATATGACCGTGATGTCTCCTCTATAGATCTCATCCCAGATGCTGAACTGGCCCTGCAGTACTTTCTGTCTCTTTTTAGCTCCTTAGCAGATAAACATGCCGTATTTAAGAGCAGTAGGATTGGGAACAACTCGGCAAAGTTCTGGAAAGTGGTTGGATCACTTAAAGGCATTACTTCATCTACCGTCCCTCAACAGATTATGCTGGACTCTAAAGTGAATGATGCAAAAAAAAAAAAGGAGATTTGTAATGCTTTTAATGATCATTTGATCAATTCAGTAGCGTGGATGAGACACTAGAGGCTCAAGAAAATGTCCGAATCACTATTACGAAGGAAGAGGGGGTCTTCTATCCACGAAAAGTTCATCACAGACTACTTCTGGATAAATTTCCACCTCTGGACTTCAATGAAACAGCCTTTAAACCTTTTCAGGACTACCTCTCTGACAGTGCGGTGACGTTTTTAAGATTAGAAAATGGTGTGCCTCAGGGTTCTGTTTTAGGCCCAATGTTGTGTACATTGTATATCAATGATATCTGTGCCTCAGAAGACTGCAAAGTACATTTCTATGCAGATGATGCTATTCTCTTTACGCATATGCGCATATCTGTAGCGCAAGCGATGTCAAATCCCTGAAGAATCTCCGATTTAATTCTAAATGAGTCAGAAACTAAAGGTATGCTATTTACAAGGTCCAGAAAGTGTGATCGTTATGCTTACAGTATTTGTTCCCTGAATGGGACCCAAATTGAGCGTGTTATAACTTACAGATATCTGGGCATTTGGCTCGATGGTAGTTTATCATTTAAAACACATGTGCTTGAGCTCATAAAGAAAAGGAGTAAACTGGGCACACTGTTACAGGACTAGGTCATGCTTTTCTTTAGAAAACAGTGACAGTTGTTCAGTCAGCTATAATGTCAGAATTCATGAATCTGAACTCGGGGCATTGCTGTAAAAGAGCTTTATGCTCAGTCAGTTTTTCCCCTCAATAAACAATATCACTATGTATCCAAGAAAACGGATGCCATGCCACAGCAGTTAGCCTCGGTGTCCACAAACGGAGCAGCATGAGGAAGCAACATTCACCTTGGAGAAATCAGAGTGATTCGTGACACTGTCGTTTGGGCCGACTCCCATAACCGCTCCAGTATAGGTGGGTAATGTGGCAGAACCATGGTTAGATCATACTGAAGCTTCAAAGCATGCTGGAAGCTGTGGTTCTCAAGTGGAATAACCTCCGTTCTGGTCTCAAGACAAAGATGATTGTGGAAATCTGAACATGGAGCCAGTCACATTGACAGACAAGGCTGGCACCAAGCCATATCCCATCAGCAAAACTTCACCCAAAAGCGTGACGGTTGGAATAATTGTCCCAGTCTTCAACAGTCGGCTACTGGGTCGCACCATTCAGACTAACGAGCACTATTGATGGTGCACGTTCCAACCATTCTCAACCCAAGAATGGTCTGCATTATGTGGTTTACCGAGACCGGCATGCTAAACAGTTTCTGCCCTACTAGCTGATGAAGTGCAGCTGTATCTCACATTCGCTGTGGATTAAGATAATACACCTGGACCAGATTACCAGCCTGACAATCTACTACGTGGCACTCCGCCATCACCTCGGAAAGGCAGCAGAAATGTCTTCATGATCTATGAAGACGATTTTATGATGGCTTCTGAAATGGAAGAACACCACAAGAAGTATGTGCTTGCTGACTATACTGCATTTCCTTGCAGAGGAAAGGTCACAAGGCTTGACAAAGCACACCTGTGTGAGAAGGAAGTGAAATTACAGATGACTGTCAAGAGAACAAAAACTGGCCCTGAGGTGAAACCTCCTACAGTAGTTCATGAACCAAGTTTGATCCAGGCCTGGATAGACTCGTACACCAAAATCACCCAGCCCAGTCCCCAAGGGTGAAAGGGACTCCAATGAAAAGGTTCAGCTGAAGGACACTATTCCTGGGTACACTGGACACAACAGACCCTTCAGCCTCAATGGCTACGTAACTGACTCTGTGGCGTGGATTCGTCAACAGATCTGTGGCATAATATTGGGCGAAATTTGATGAAGGGTCACAATGTTGGGGTCATGTATCAGGGCAATTCAAGCCACCTGCCTGGTTCTGGAGCCAGCATCGGGGCTAGTGCTGGACCAGAAACTCATTCATCAAATCCCTGCATGCATTGTAAACCCTGGTTACAATGAACCAAGTGTGTTCCTGCTGGACTCGCTGGACAGTGGTACTGGAAAAGCCTGACATCATTGAATCGGTGAGCCAACCCAGCCACGTTGCTGCCAGAGCCTTTAAAAACTGATGAAGAACACAACTGCATTGAAATGGTTCAGATGGAAGAAGAGCAATGGCAGCCAGCAAACACTGCTCCCCAATCCCAGTGCTGAATAACCGACAAGAAGCAGGCTAAGCGTCATGACGACAGCACATGAAGAGCTTACGTTTGAAAGCATCAGCTCAACAAGCAGAACTGAAAGCCCTCATCGAAGCATGCAGCTTAGCCAAAGGACAAACAAGCCAACAATTTTTCTCCAGATATGCATTTGGAGGGACCCGTGACGCTCGATGTAAAAACAAGGGATTTCCGAGCGCACTAGCAGACGAGGACGCGAACTAGCCACATAAGGACGGGCTAACACAGAGGCTATTATTCAAGTGGAAATGCAAGGAGGATGAGGAGAAAATACAACGTGAATGCAATCTGGAGTTCATTACTAGCTTTAGTGGCTGACCGTGCCATGACTCACACTCACACAGAGCTTGTTATCCACTGTGATGTTCCAGTCTGACTACGCCAGTAGTTTCACTACAGATTTGTAATATTTATTTGTAACTTTTCCCAACACACTATCTCGGTGTGAATATTTAACTAGCGATTATTTGTTAATCAGTTGCGGAAAAAGATACGCCCGTGAAGGAAATCTGATGTGATGTGATGTGATGTGATATGTAAGCTAACCTTGATCCTTTAGAAGTCGTTATACACAAACAGCACTAGGGGGAAAGTAAGCGTACGGCTCTGAGTACATCATTGGTGCAGCCCATGGCATTGCACAAGCTGTAGGCCAGTGGTCACCAACCCTGTTCTTGGAGATCTACCTTCCTGTAGGTTTCATCTCCAACCAACATCTAACACACCTGTTTTAGCTGATCAGGAACTTCTTAAGGCAACAATGAGATGGTCAGTTAGAGCTTCAGGAAGGTAGAGCTCCAGGAATAGGGTTTGTTGGTCAATCACTGCTGCTTGACTTAAGCGTTAGATGCGAGTGTGTCCACTAGGGGGCAGTGTTGCACGGATTTCAACAGAATTTCCAGACTAGGAAATTCCCTCCACTGTATCTCTGTGTGTGTGTGTGTGTGTGTGTGTGTGTGTGTGTGTGTGTATATATATATATATATATATATATATATATATATATATATATATATATATATATATATATATATATTAGTTGAGCATAAAATTTTTATATTGAAATATATATTTAAAATGTGTGTTTGCGCTCTTGTCTGTAGGTTTGTGTTTGATCGAGGCCAAGATCTCCGAGCACGATGCCAGATCATCCAGGTAAATCACTCTACTCTGATAATCATTTTCGAAAGCACGACTCCTTGTGGTTTAAAGTCCGATCACCTTTGCGCACTCTGATTTCGGTGCAGATTTAAGTATTGGCACACTTCATTCACAATCGTTTTTTTTTTTTCGTGAGTTGTGTGTGAGCATCAATAGTGTGTGTTCTCTGTGTCTGAAATTCCTCCGCAGCTGGCATGCACTGGTGCTTTATGGAATCCTCATGGTCACGGTCGGCATGTTCATCTTCGGCCAGACGACCACCAATGCCATCTACAGAGACGTCATGAACCACTGAGACTGAACTGTGACTGACTCGCACATAACGAAGGAGTTGCACCACTTACACGGTGACCTCGGCTTTAAACCTGCGAAACGTTGCACAAACGGACAAAACTGTACGATCGGTTAACGAGCGTATTACTCTGTTCAGCATGCGGCATGAAACCTCCTGTTCTAGCTGTGGGGAAAATCGGGTAACGTCCACTGTCCACCACACACTACACAATCACACTGGTTTATTAGTTCAAGTTTGACGCGAACGTGCAATCATAATCGGTTTCCATTTCTTTATTAAACTTTAAATCCACCTCCTTCTAGTATTTTGTCGTTATTTGCGGAAAGTTGCTAAAAACGAAACGTACCTGAACCGCAAAACGTGCTTAGCGTCTGAAGCGGTCTACAAGGATAATGTAGCTAACAAGTACTGAAAAGTCATAGCCACGGATTGAGCACTGAACAAACTTTCGTCCTCTGTAGAAACGGACCGCAGGAGGTCACGGAGATAAACTCTCCGATCGAAGCCGAATCCTCGTAGCTCCAATGTACAAAAAAAAAAATTAATAATTCTAACCTGAGTAAGTCAATTTCTCTAGCACTTTATTCCTCTTAATAATGTTCCTTTGATTTGCATGACCAATACGCGACTGCACCGGAAAACCAAAAAAATAAATGTACTGATGTTTAGAGAAGCTGTGCAATTCCCCCCCCCCCCATTACAAATCTATGATTCTTGCCGGGGTTGTGAGGGTCGTAAGGGCGGAGAGGGTGGAGAAGGTCACGAGGATGGAGAGGGTGGTGGTCTTCCAGGTGTCATGCTGTATCACATGCTGTATTGCACGTTGGGTACGTGTTGTAAATGAAAAACGAGCTCATAACGAGGATGATCAGTAACAGCTGAATCGCCATGAACGTTGGTATTAATTTGGCATTAGGAGAAGTAATGATATGATGATAACGGGACACAGCAATACTGCACAGCTTCTCTGAACTCTGGATTTCGAACTGTATTTCACAGTTTGGGTGTTTAGTACTGTTTTAACAAAGTTTCGTCGTTTTGTCCACACGTGCTGAGAGGTTATAGGGTTATAGGTGCATCACACTAGTCGACACTACCAACGCAGCAGACAGAGGACGAGTCGGGTTCAACCTTCTCGTTGTTGATTTTGTTCTGGTTAATTTGGACAAATCTAGACATGATTTAGTATTTATTTATTTTTTTCACATGATGATACCGTACAGTGTGAGGAGGGGAAGAAGGTGTAGGCTGTTCTCATATCAGCACTCGTCTCATCATGGACACTTTTTTATTTGTTCATTTGAACTCGATAAAGGGAATGAAGTGTCTGATGGAAGGAATCGATTGTGTATTGTCTCAGGATAAAGACAGACGACGTGTAGCCACAGACCGTGGTTTAAAAACACAGCGCGACTTTCTGTAATATACAGTCCCCTCCAAAACTATTGGAACGGCAAGGCCGATTCATTTGTTTGTGCCCTCGTCGTCTTTCTTTTTCAGCACATTCCAGTGTGTTGTATTGCCCAGTGCGATGCTTCTGATTTGTTTTTCCCTCTTTCCTCAGCCTGAAAATGGCTCGCTTTTCTCCCACAGACAGCTCTCTGGTCTTCATGTTGATTTATCCTTTTTAACAACAATCACAGTCTTTACAGGTGAAACTGAAGGCGAAAACCAAGAGATGATGTTCAGAGCTATTTATTGTTTTAAAAATAAAATACCTGGGTAACAAGAAACCTGTCAGTCAAATTGGTTGGTCTGGTACAAAATGCGATATGTCGTTTAACACTTCTACATATAAATACCGGTGCATAAAAGCTGAAATTCTGAACTCCATTCTGTCCGTTCCAATAGTTTTGGTGGGGACTGTATAAAAATTCACCCTTTTCTTTGTGTGTGTGGGGAAAACTTCTTGGAAAATCTGAATATAAAGCATTTTTTTTCTCGTCTGCTGAAGTTTAAGATAAATCATGAAGTAAATACCTGTATTGCTTACAGTGTGTGGTGTATTATTATTATTATTATTATTGTTATTGTTATTGTAATGTCATAATTGTATCATTTTTAGTTTGCTAACTGCTTTAGGACTAAACTACTAAACACAGAACAACTAAAATCTTCCCCACAACATGATGGTACCACGAAGTGTTGGTTCTCTACCCCCTTTACTTTGCTCCAAAAACTTTTCTTTTCTTTTTTTTTTTTTCCCCTCCCCCCCATATTTTCTGGGTCTCCCTTTCATAATATTTGGAAAATACTAAAGTTTTTCTGTGCTTCAAAGTCACTACGGAGAACTTTGGGTCGTTTTTTTTTTTTTTTTTTTTTTTTTTTTTAAAGCAAAGATAATTACACTATCAAAAGCCTAACGTAAATAAGTTGTTAAAAAGAGCGTGGCAGCTCCTCCTTCTCTCTCGGTGAATAACAGAGCTGGAACGATCATAACGTCCACGTTATAGGAGAGTGTGTGTGTGTGTGTGTGTGTGTGTGTGTGTGCGCTTTCGCAGTTTCTCAAGACAAAGCTTCTCCTTGTCCTATAGAAGTTGACTTTGGCGTTATCTCGGTGAAAAATGGGCCAAGCTTTACCTCAGGATTTGTTGCTAATAGAAATCGGTTACTCCTGTCACGATGTATACACAAGCGTGCGGTCAGCAAAACTCTTATCTCACTAGTCCTAAGAGTGCACGCATTAATATATTAATCAGTCAGCGCTCCACTGCCTCCTTAATCTCTTACTCTCCACCCTAAGCGCTAAAGTTTCAAGGAATTGTTGAGGATTCTGCACTTCCACTTCTCCTACTGTGGAATTATTACATTATAGTTATACTGTAGGTGACACAAGCTAATGCTAAGTGCTGGTTATGTTTGACTGAAGACGCAGTATGAGCAAATGTTTATGAAATAATAATAGTTCCAATCGCAGTACATTTGCACAGAAGTACTTCACAGTTCTCTGTAGTGATTTTGGAGGATGAGGGGAACGCACACTGCGTCTCACCGTCCTCGTGGTAAAGCATGTTGTAGGGACTGACGGAGGACTGAAGATTGAAGATCTCAGTAGTGGGTTTGATCATATAACAGGAAAGGAAGAGGACGAGCACCAGCGTCCATCCTCAGATATTTATTTATTTACTTATTTATTTATAGCGAACACGGCACAGGAACAAGGGCGTCCACCTCACGGGTATTTCAGAGTGGAAAGAGAATGAGATGAGAGCCACGGAGCTCACTGTAACGTTAAATACATTTGATTTGGATTCGAGCGGTGAGGGCACAAGCACATGCATCTGGACCGAGAGGGATGGGATGACCGGGTCAAAGGTCGGCGATCAGACAGGGGGCTCCTTGCACAGAACGATCTCCAGCTCGGCACGGAATAGCTTTCCTCCGTCAGACAGCGCCATGATGCTCTTCTTCGAACTGGCCACGCTATCTGCGTCAGCCTCCTGCTTATACACACACACACATATACAGCCAGCGGGTCGAAAAGGGAAGTTGCATCGAAATGGGTTAACACTTGGTCATGTCCGACAGACGGATTTATTCTTTAAATCGTAAAGTCAAACGTCTAGAACTATTTAATTAGCTAGCTATCCAAGTTCAGTCTTGCATTAGCGTATCTTTCTTACTAGCTTCCTTCTGCTACCGCTCCTTAATTGAAAAAAAAATGGCTAATATTTGCTAGCTGGTTGGCATGATCGCCCCCTCATTTATTACACAAAATCAATATTTTTAAAAGTTAATATAAAATAATGTACCATTTTGTGCTTTTGGTATAGATCCTTCAGCAGCGCATCCAGCTCCTGTTCATCGATGTAACCGTTTCCATCCTGAAATAATAAAACAAGCCGAGCGTGAAGAGCTTCAGATAAAGGATTCAGCTGGGGGGTGGGGTGGGGGTACTAATGTTGTACTAATACAATCCAGTATTGTGATTACAGTATGGAAGACTGCTGAAGTGACACGATGACCCAAATGACAGCCCAAAAGCAGAGGTATTTGGATGTTTCTCACCTTATCGTAGAAAGTGAAGATGTCATCGAACTCCTTAGAGGATAGTTTGAAGCTCTAATAAAGAACAGAGGATATATGATGAGCAGGTATTGTGTGAGCGAGAGGGAAGGAAGATGATGAGCTGAACAATGCACGAGTAGTCTCGGGTACACGTGCTGCAATTCGATACGCAAAGTAGACATACAAGTATTTTTTGTTGTTGGAAATATAAAATGTCTTTTGTACTGACTCAATAACGCAGAAGCAACAGTAAAAATATAAAGGTGCTTAAGACTTTCACACATCACGGTGTATTACAGAGAATCTCCATACAGAAAGTAAGTTTCTCCTCTGTGTGTGGCTGGAGCTTCATCTAGAAGCGGCAGCCACAGCATCTCCGCTCTCTCATAATGTTTAATATTTCATTGAAATGCAGAAAGCTGTATGAAATATGGAGAGCGAAAAAGCTTTTCAGGTCAAGTTTTGATGTAGATACAGACATGCCACTCCCCCTGAAGCCTTTAAAATTGCATACAGGGTTCCACTACAATTTTGCCTTCAAACATTGGGAAGCATGGCCTGAGGGGCAAAATGATACCCAAAAAAAAGCTTCTGGTTGTCCAAGATGGTTTCCGTGTCATTCCTGAAGAACTGGATGCTTTCGGTTTGGATGGGTTTCCATCTTTGTTAGTTACGTTAGTCTTGCAGCTCTAGAGCAGAACTAATGAAGCAAACCCCTTCATGTGTGGGTTGTGTCCTACTTTCATTGTTAAAATGATGTATACTGATCCACCTGCCTAATATTGTGTAGGTCCCCCTTGTGCCACCAAAACAGCTCTGAACTGTCAAGGCTAGATTCCACAAGACCTCTGAAGGTGTGCTGTGGTATCTGGCAGCAAGAGGTGGGGCCTCCATGGATCGGACTTGTTTGTCCCTAACGTCCCACAGATGCTCGATCGGATTGAGATCTGGGGAATTTGGAGGCCCGAGTCAACACCTTGAACTCTTTATCATGTTCCTCAAACCGTTCCTGAACAATGTTTGCAGTGTGCCAGGGAGCATTATCCTGCTGTAGGAGGCCACTGCCATTAGGGGACACCGTTACCATGAAGGGGTGTGCTCGGTCTGCAGCAATGTTTACGTAGGTGGTACATGTCAAAGTAACATCTACATGAATGCCAGGACCCAAAGTTTCTTCCATTGTTCCATGGTCCAGTTCTGATATTAACGTGCCCATTGTTGGCACTTTGGGCGGTGGAGAGGGGGTCAGCATGGGCACTGACTGGTCTGCAGCTACGCAGCCTCATAGCACTGTGTGTTCTGTCTCCTTTCTATCAGAGCCAGCATGAACTTTTTCAGCAATTTGTGCTACAGTAGATCTTCTGTGGGATCGGACCAGACGGCCTAGCCTTCGCTCCCCATGTGCATCAATGAGCACAGACGTCTAGGCATCACAATTCACAAGTCGCTCAGATCTTTACACTTGCCCATTTTTCCTGCTTCCAACACGTCAACTTCGAGAACTGACTGTTCACCTGCTGCCTAATACTGTATGTCCCACCCCTTTACAGGTGCTATTGTAAGGAGGTAATCAGCGTTATTCATGTCGCCTGTCAGTGGTTTTAATGTTGATTAGAATCGCATCTCTTTGTTGATGATGTGAGGACATCTGTGGTCACACATCACTACCTGAGAGCCACTGGGTGGTTCCCCACTCCCCCTCAGAGACTGGGAGAGAAAAGGCCGAAGTTCCTTACAAAACAATGAGAGCGATGAGTTTACCTGGAACTTCAGCAGGAAGTTTTCTTGTACCGGAAGCAGCCTGGAGAGACACAATTACAGTTCTGTGCTAAATGTTCACGTCAATACAGTCACATGACAAAATGACATTTAGTGTTTTGTTAAAGCTTTGAGGTTCTTCCCTGTGTCTCCTGAGTCTTACAAAAGCATCCGGTCCAGAGTTAATATGTGCGGCATGTGAAGCCACGGGATCGTTTTTTTTTGCTGGTGCTGTGCCACGGGAGGAAAGTGCTAACTGCCCTGTTTTGTGTATACGAGCTATAAAAAAGCTTCAGGTTCTCACCTGGCCATCTCGGACAGTCCCAGTTTTCCATCGCCGTTCAGGTCGAACATCTTCAGCTGTATATAAAACATAACCGTGAATCATTTTACACTGTGTTGTGTTCGAAACCAAAGCATTTCCTTTTAGAACAAAATGATGACATTTTCAAAAGACCAACAAACTCCCAGAGTTGGAGATGACAACTCCCATGATCCTCAGCACACAACCTCAGCACATGACCTCCAGTCCAGCTCCTATCCTCATTCAGTGTCAGCTGATTACTGATGACTTATATAGTTTTGCTCCAGTGTTTATCTGCCTGGTTTGATTAGCCTTATGGGCTGACGGAAGTCTGAATCCATAACGGACACGCCCACTTGCATAGCTGGTAATAGTGCATCAGATGGCTTTGATGTGCTCGTGTTTGTTTGTCTCCATGTTCATTTCACTGGGGATTCGAGCTTCGCTGGAGAGAGGTATGTTTATTTGGGTTTCTCATATATCACAGGGGTTTTGACTCTTTATTTCCGTGGGTTAAAAGCTTATTGTGGTGTTCTATTGCAGCTATGGTAACATATCACTTAGATACACGAGTGTCCATTTTCAGTTTGTAATTAGGTGTGTGATAAAGAAAACACCTTTTATCTACAGGTAAAGCAAAGCAAATCCGTCCAGCTGTCTCAGTTTAGTCCATGATTGGTGTAATTGTATGGCCCGGTTGTTGTTGATTGAGCTTGATAGTAAAGTGTTTTTTAAATGTTCTGTTTCTACAGGATTGGGTGGCAACAGGTTCACAGCCTAGTTGCTGCATAGTGGTAAATTTGGACACTTTCTCACTTTTTGTGCGTCTGCGCACTGGTACCAGGATTATGAGCGGGAAGTTTGTAGTGGGCCAGTTGTCTTTTATACTCCGGTGCCCTGCCTGCGAACCAAATCCAGTCTGTTGATCAGGCTCCTCTTTCTAACGTTGGAGCAAGGCAGGGTGAGATCTCTGCTTTACAGATATGTGCCTGAGTTTTCAGGTTTTGAGGGTGTCTGTAGTAGCCTTATTTCTCATGCGTAATCTCCTTGCTGGAGATGTACCTCCTTCTGATTATGATACAGCCATGTGCGCATATCCATCAGATGCTTGACAATCAGGTTATCCAAGAAAGTTGTAGTCCCTAAGCTTCACGGGTCATACTGATCAGAAAGAAGGATGGTGGCCTTAGGATGTGCGTCGATTAGGCAGCTAAATAGTAAAACCCAGAAGTTCCTCCTCTCTCACATTGAGGAGTCTGTACACAAAAGATCTGGTGTGCAGAGAAAGACCATCCATACAATGCATTTTACACCACAAATGAGTTGTTCACATTTAAGCACATGCCCTTTCTGATGGAAAGAATGTTCAGGGATCAAAACTGCCAGTCAATCTTGCTTTACTTCATGAATTCATTGGTTTTCTCTCCAATATAGACAGAAGTGAAGCTAGAGAAGTGTTTATTGGTGTCTCAGTCGTGTGTTTGTTGTAATGCTGTAACGTTAGGGTGTCTGTGGTCGTCAACTGGCCTTGTCCAAATAATGTCCCAGAGCTATGTTTTTTTTTTTGTTGTGAGGTTTTTAAAGATGGCTTGTATGGCATTTTTAAGTTTCCAGGTTTGTGCATGTGATCTTTTCAATTTAGGAACCAGATTTGCAGTAGTTCTCAAAGCCAGAAACTGAGATGGTCACTGCAGAAACGGTGCTGTTGTGTGTTTTGGTTCGTCTTGATGGACATTCTAGCTGTGGCCAAGTCTAGACCTGTGTTAATAATAAAATCCTGACACTCTGAACGTGCTGTATGCTGTGTGCGCGACACACAATGCCAATTGTAGCTGTAATGACGCTTTGCGGAAATTAAAGTGTTACATTTTATGAGGTGTAACATGATGAAAATTGAAAGAATTAACTCTACTGTGCATTTCTGAGTCTGATCTGTGGGCTCTGTTTTTTTTAATTCACCATGCTCATCACTGTATGAGTGCACCGTGTGCTCATGGGTCCAACGGCCAACTGTTTCAGACATGTTTCAGGCCTTAATTCTGCTTATAACCGCGTATGTATTTTACATAGCGTCTGGACTGAAATTTCTCTGGTTTTCCCATGGTAATGGAGGACGAAATGGGAGTTCATGTGTGCCTACCCATTTATACACCAGGAAACAGGATAATAACGAAATGATGTGAATAACATGAAGGTCCCAAAGCCCAGTTGCATTTATGTAAAGTATTCCTCAGGATGTCAATAATTCTGTAAAATACACTTTGAGATACAATACTATTTACATCTAATGGGTCTTTTCTCCTTTTGTCTGAGTGGAAGGTTTAAGTTATCGAGTGCAATCGTTTCGGCACACGTTAACCAAGGGTGCCAATATTTTTGAAGAGCAATGTATCATGCAATACGAAACCACCACTTAATATCGTAATACAGAGCTGTGTGTGTGTGTGTGTGTACTTACAATAGTCTGTGTGTACTCATTCATCTTTTTGTCATCATAGTGTCTGTTCGCTTTTTTCAGGAGGTCAGAGAGGAAATTCTTTAAATAAATAAATAACAGTTGACTTTAGTACATACTTCAGGTTTCTATATTTGTTAATATTCATTATATTTGTTTATATTTACTATTTACCTTCAGTTCGTTGGACTCGATAAATCCACTGCGGTCCGTGTCGTATTTCCTCCATGCCTATGAAGTGAAACGCATTAAAAAAAAAAAAAAGTACTGATTTATAGTAATCATCCATTATTTATACATCACTGAATACTATTTGTACTTTTTAATGAAATGACCACCGGTAATCCGGTCATAACCTTGTAAAAAACAGTATAAAGACTGTAACGGCGCTGAAAACGTTCGCAGTAAATTACATTGTGTGTCTTTCGTGCTTATCTCCTCTGAAATCCACGTGCAACACACTCGGCAAGCACTTTTTGTTGTGTTGCATTATTTACGACATTGCCTTGTTTTACCACACACACACACACACACACACACACACACACACACACAGAGTTTCTGTGTGCTGCAGGCCATTAACTATGAATGACATTCTGCAAATAGAGCTCTCTTGATCTTCTACATGCAGAAGATTGGTGATGAACACTCGGCAATGAACATATAAATCAGATGAATCTGATGAAGCGTCATTGCTGTGTGTGTCTGTGTGTGTGTGTGTGTGTGTGTGCTGAGCGTAGTACCGCCATGAACTCGACGCTGGATCCCAAGAACTGTCTGAAACACAGCAGAAAGTTCTCTTCTGTAGGAAGGACCTGAGCCAGCTGAAAGAAAGAGACAGAGAGACTGGAGTCACTTCTTATTCTATAGGAGACATACTGAGGTGGGTAGGTCTATAGAGAAGTACTATTTCACTCATTACAGAGATAAGGAAACATCATGACGCTGCTCACTCCATATATAACTTCCCAACGTTCTCTCGGGTGACTGAGAGAACACGCTTGCTCGGTCTACCGTGCAGCTCCAAGGGCTCTGAGGATACACACTAGCACTAGCACCATCCTAGAGAAAAGCAGACTGTGCGTGTCCGATGTAACGGTAATAGTAAATTACACATTCATATCAAATACACTCAAATCACTCTTTACCATCAGCTTACAGACCTTTGCTTTATGTTTACATCCCCCTACTATGGACAGCTCTATGCTTCACCCATGTATTAACCTTCCCTACACCGTAATGCACAGAGATATCAGGATCACACCAAGAGGTCAGGCGTTTAACAGCAGTCCGTATAATCCTCGACACAATCACATTATTAATCCCAAATAATGTACAAATACAGTATAATCTTCACAAAATCTGCTGCGAACCCATCTGTTACACAGTCTGCTTCTCTATGTACTGTACCTTCTGGAACGTTCTTGCTCGACGTTATCACCATAGCAGTGATGGATGTTATACTCTGGGTTAAGCAGTTTAGAATTTCGAGATAACACGAGCCAAGTCGCCTAAACTCCTTGCAGCGTCCCGGCTAGCTGAAATCCTTCATCACTGAGTTTAAACTTCCGTTTTAATTGCTTGTTTCCGCCGTGTTGCTCGCAAACCAGGAGGTCCAGTGGCCTGGAAATCAGGGCTAGTGTCCGCCTGAGCACACTAATCCCCAAATGCTCTAAGGAGATTTTACAGTGCTTGGTGAAATGTTAGTATGCTTTACAACACGTCGTACGTTGAAGATACTTAGTGTTATTCCTTCCTTCCTTTATCCTGACCCTATCCTTTCCTTTTCACAGGTCTTTATCTTACTGTTGCATCTTTTTCATCTTTCCCCCCTCTTCAATTCTCTCTCTTAATTCTGTTTCCCCATCTCCGACCTCTCTCTTTTAACCTCATCCTCTTCCCATCCTTTAACCCTTTACCCTTGCCATGCCAGTTTCCTCTCGTATTCATCTTCCTCTTATTTTTCTTTCTTATCCCTTTCACTTCTCCATCATATTTTCTTATTCACTTTATCTCCTTTTCCCCTTTCTTTTCCTGTCTTATCCCTTTTCCCGTTTTCTTTCCCCCCACTTCCTCACTTATCTCTTAACCTTGTTAAATTGTCTCATGTCCTACAGAACATTTGATAAGCACAGGATTAATGTAATTTTTTTAAAAAAACGGCTTAATGTTTATGGTTTGGGTTTTTTGGGTAATATATATATTACACTCGCACTCAAGCGACTTGTTGCTAGCTAGTGTGATTAACTAGTAACGTTAGACTTGCATGTATTTTTTTTTTTTTTTTTTTTTATCCGTGTCAGCTCATTTAACCGTCCCAGCCTTGGCCTGGATTCTGCTTCACTCATAGCGTCCTCTGGACAAATATGTCTTACAAATAAATAGTGTTTAGAATCGGTGTCAGAAACGTTCATGAGGAGACGCATCCATGTGTGATGAAGGGAATGCCCAGGAAGTGGAGCGAGATGTGCAATCTCTTTCTGGATTAGTGGGTTTTGTTGTCGAGCCTCAGCAACCTCATCTGTCCACTTGCTGTGTGATATCTCGTGAGCTTTAACCACTGACCCCAATTTTCATACTGTTAAGCCATGCATAATGGCAAGCAAGGAGGCTGATACTCTTTCTTTAATATAATTCGTCTTCTTCTTCTTCTTCTTCTTCTTCTTCTTCTTATTATTATTATTATTATATATAAGAATATCTTGGGTTTTCTGGTTTGATTTTGTAACTGAATGGAACCATGTACACATTTCTCTACACGTTTTGATGACAAAACCTCACATCTGTGTGAGAATAAAGTGCTCTGCTCCACCCGTTCTCCACCCATCTACTCCCCTTCCCATATTCTCATAACGTGATGCACATCACAGCACAGATCAATCTTCTGCTTCATATACACAGGCAGGATGATCTGACCACCATCAGTACACGTTCATCACCACTCCGTTCCAAAAGAAAATATTAAACCCGACCAATACAGTACAATCGCTGGTGTTTGATGGCACTTCATCCCGTTTCCCATAATGTTTTATTTATGCGGTGTTGAAAACGCCACCTGGATCTTTTATGCTTTGCAAGAATCCGATTCTTCTGAGATATATAATATATATATATATATATATATATATATATATATATAAAACTGGTGATGACATACCTCTGACATCTCAATCTTCGCGTCAGCATTTTTCTCAAATTTCTTCATCAGCTCTTGAGTCTTCTCTTTTAAAGTGCCATTCGCGGAATCCTTAAACGCCCAAACACAAATATGAAGAATGACACTGGGATGCATGGTTTCTAGCAGATATTATGTTCACATTACAAGCATTTTTGCTGTGTTTTCAAATCCCAGCACTGCCAGAGACACACTGTTGTTCATGTTGTTGTTGTTATTATAATAATAATATCAGAGGCTCTCAGACAGTGCTGGGATTGAAACTCTCAACCTTCTGTTCATTAACACAGCAAGTTACTGTAAACGCTGAACTAACACCAATCTCTCGAATAAATAAACTTCACGTCACAACACTATTCCATAACTTACGTATAAAGTAAGCGTGCAGGAATAAATAAACAGCTCCTGATTAACACTACTATTAACTACCAAGGAACTATGACCGGAGTGTTCTAGTACTTCCTCTGCAGTGCGGATCTAGTAGCTGCTCGTCAGTTAGTGATATTATCATGTATTATTAAGTAACTTTCTGTCTTGGAGATCTGCTTAGCGACGTGGTCACGGCCCTATTCGAGCACATGTTTATTATATACGTTTGATCGCAGAAGAGGAAACGGTTTGCGAGTGCAGATCTTTTTAAGGTGGGATTGTAGGAACTGTAAAGGGATGGAACTTGGGCTGGAGTTCGGGACATCGATCTTCTACCTAGATAATATTACTTCCTTGACGTGTCATTCGTTTTTATCTATTCCTCTGAACCCACTTAAGCAAGGCGGTTTAAGATGAGGACATCTCAACATGGTTTAGGTTAATCTTCAGACATTTGGCTGATAAACTGAGTTCAGAGTAAACTGGGATATAGCGTATATTTAACGTCCGTTCCTGGGGAGAGCGATGCGGTCAACACTCACCGTGTTGGTTCCCCGGAGTCCTGCCTCCAGCTCCCTGAAGAAATTCTCCAGCTCCTTTCCTTCAATATAGCCATTTCCTAGGAGAATTATAGATTTGATTATCATATTTGTCATATTAGATCCATCCAATCATTAAAGCATGCGTGTCAATTATTAATACCTCGTCTTAGTTTTTAAGAAAGGAACATAATCCGCACCACCGCTCTGACTTCATTTGCTACTGATTTTGAAATCTTTTTTTTTTCCCCCATAATTTCCCGATAATCCTCATGCTCACTATCATCAGGCTCTGCATTTATTCCCCATGGCTCTGTTATCTATTTGAAAAAGATATTCTGGTTTACATGAGCATGAGGATTTCCTGCCATTCATTCTACTCCAGCTGAGCATGTACTGTATTAATAAAATACTGGAAAGCTGATTGAGTTGACCTTTAGGCACTGGATTTATTTATTTTTTCGGGTATCAGTCACAGATGTTGGGCTCCGAATCACATGAATGAATATTTCATCTCCCACTTTTAGTCCCTCAGGCACGTCTATGGAAGATTTCTGCAGAGCAGTGCAAAATCAGCATCCTGAGGCAAACTTGATTAAAAAAGAGAATAGTCCTATTAATGATCCCCTTTTAATCCATTCTGTCTGTATTTTATTCAAATTGCTCTTAAATCTGGGTAATCCCATGGCTCGGAAACATGCTCAGCATTTCCATCAGCCTGTATTTGATTTTTAATCAGTTGTAATTACTGTTTCATTTACATTCTTGTATTAAATACATCGTTAACATAGTGTCAGCGCTGTAGCTGCTTTACGTATAGATTCACGTGAAGCGCAGGACTCCGGGGTCGTCTGACTCACCGTGGCGGTCGAAGTGTTCCCACACGGTGATGAAGTGCGCCGCGGTGACTTCAGCCAGGTGCAGGTGCTGCGGGTTTACAGACATCACTGAAACTTTCTCTTCTTCCTCGGGACGAGATAATTCCTGTCTTCTTTCAGTCTCTCTGCAGGACTGGGCTGTGTGTGTACCACTCTGACAGCAGCTTATAACCCCCACACCTCCCTCCTCCTCCTCCCCCCACACCTCCCACCTCCTCCTCCTCCCCCACATCTCCTCCCCCCACCCCCCAACCTCCTCCCCCCCCAAACCCCCCCCAACCTCCTCCTTCCACACAGCCTCCTCCTCCCCCACAGCCTCCTCCTCCTCCTCCCCCACACCCTCCTCCTTCCCCTAAGGAGGGGAAGGAGGAGGAATTTTCATTAATTCCTATTAAGAATAAAGGTCATTTGTAAGCTGGACAGCAGCTCTAAAATTAATGAAAAAAACAACAAAATTAATTAAAGAGTTTTGCTCTGCCTTAACACGACCTGACTGACAGTAAATATCTTCACTCTTCTATCTACAAACGCCAAGCTTTAATAACCATCAGTGTTCATAATCAAAACAAAACACAAGGTCAACTGGAGGTGTGGTCTCTGCAACTGTCAGTCCAGTGAAGGAGGTGTGGTCTCTGCAACTGTCAGTCCAGTGAAGTAGGCATGGTCTCTAGACTTCACCTGTCGTTTCACTCTCCACATCTATCACTGCAGTACAGGCGTGGCCTCTTAATCTGTATTCATCTAAACTAGGACTGGGCAGCATGGTAGCATTTCCTCCTCCAGGCTCGGGTTACTGTCTGTGTGGAATTTCACGTTTTCTCTGTGCCCACATGGGTTTCCTCTGGGTGCACCAGACTGACACCCCCCCAGAACATGCCAGTAGGTGTGTATGCATGGTGCCATGTGATGGACTGGTGTTCCATTCAGGTTGTGTTCCAGCTTCGCCCACACTGTTCCCTGACCAGGATGAAGTATCTTCTTACCGAAGATGAATGAATCCTTTTGTTGAATCTGTTTGCTTCTTTAGTTGTGTCTTTTAGACTCAAGCTTAATGTAGCTAACAAGTTATAGACACGTATAGTCACCAGATTAGCATCAAGTACACTGCATGCCCAAAGACCCTGAAACACCAAGCTGACCATGTTGAGAATGTTGACTTGGTGGGGAAGATAATGTTCATTCCTTTTTCTTCTGCTTCTATAATTGCATGATTATATATCTTTCCAACCAAATGCTGAACAGAACTTTTACATTCCCAGTGGTGTGAAAATGGTTCGTTTAGCTTCACTGCTGCATTCAATATAGCGCACCACGCTGGGAACTGGTACTGGTTGATGTTGTACTATTTTGGGTGCTGCTTACACAATAGTAGGTCTTACATTTTCCCTCTTTTATTTCCAAATACACTACTGTCCCCTACTGCTGTGGAGAGTTAGTTCACTCTTTTCTTCAGCACACAGGTGTTTCATCAGGGAAGAGGTCTGGCACAAACTGTAAAGGCAAATCCTATATTAGAAGTCACTCAGATGACCACGCATGTCCAACATTTACAGCACTGGGTTTTGACGAATCTTTGCGCCATTAGCAGTTTTATTTTTATTAACAGGCCTATACTGAAATGTTGCAAGACGTCTAATGAGTGTCTTCATAGTCAACAGTTCACTCAACAAATCTAATGAGGGTGTTTTGTTTTTATTTGCTTTTGAATAACATGTTAAAGTGTTGACGTGCACGAGATCGTCTCGTTTTTAATTACGCAAAGACAGACAACAATTATGAACTGTTACTTTCTAATTCGTTAATGAGAAACAGGCCCATGTACGTGTCTTGGTACGTGAGAAATGAATTCTGACAATATGCTTATATGCAAAAACAATTATAAGTTATTTTCTGAACGACAATGACATGGCATCTCATTTAACATTTAATGGGACCGCTCGGTCAGACGAACATGCCAGATTAGACGAGATCAATGTGGCCGACTCCTAAATCGACTGCAATGAAGCTGACTGAACCATGACTTACTGAAGGAATGTGGGATGTGTAATGACACTTCTGTGGATCCAATAAATTATTTGTTAGAGTAAAGAAGATATTTGGTCAAACCAAAAAATATCACTTTATTTTTACAAAATAATAATAATAATAATAATAATAATAATAATTATAATGTCTATATAATACATACAGCACATAAAACAAATATATTCTATGTTGTTCATCTACAGAATTTTTTTTCCCCCCCAAATACAGGGGACTGGCGTTGGCATCTTCAGCTGGTAGATGACCCTAGAAACATAATACAATAATAACAGACCACATGCCCAAAAATAAACTGCTGCTGTCAAAAATATAGTAGCTAAGGCAACTCAAAGTAGTTTGACATTTACACGTCACATATAAATCATTCTAAAACATAATAAATGCACAACATAGAATGAACGATCTGCATTAGACAAACATAAATGTTCTGTATTTTCTTGAACAAAAAGCCTTCTCCATATATACATGGCACATAAAACTTAAACTGAAGCGTGCAAGACCATGGAAAAGAAAAATATGCAAAATATGGGTCCCCAAGACCAAACTGTCCATAGTGAAAGAATTAACGACTGCAGTTGGCCAGAAACTGTAAGTACAGGATAACACACCACGCGGTTATACGAAAATAACTGCTCACATTCTGACCAATCAGATTTGAGAACTCAACCACGTTGTGCTACAAGCTGTATATAGAGTCTTTGTATAGTGTAGGAATAACAAACCAGTCAGTAATTATACTTCATTTAATTACTCCTAGCTCGATATACTGAGCGATGTTCAACCTCCGTCAGAAGTGTGAGAGTAGAAATAAATACAGAAATATAGAAAATCTCTGAGGAATGAGACTGATGGAAAGTATTATCTGGCTTTTGGAGTAAATGGAGTTTAATCAATTCCTCCACTGTCACAAGCTGGAGAAGTAATGGTCTTTTAGTAAGGGGCACACAAGAATTTGGAGGGTTTGGAGAACTGAGGACTGGGATTGAGTCCCAGTGAGATAGAGACATAGCGTGTTATCTTTTCTGCTGCAATGGTAGAAGTAAATGGAGCTGCTGTCTCAAAACAGTGTTGTTGAGGTCGAACAGAAAGTGAGGCAGTGAACCTCTGATCAGTTCTTCCATCGGCGCAAACTGCAGAAGCTGCCTGTCCGGTTCGAGTGTTCTCATTTGGTCCAGGACGTCCTGGAGGATGGTGTTGATCTGAGGCACAGAAGAGAACCCCGCACACAGCAGCACGACAGGTGGGCCGCAAACGGGGCAGCGGAAACCGATCGACTGGAAGCAGAGATGGAGAGCGAGGACCAGCGATGCGGTGAAACGGGTCAAAGCTGAGCACAACGGAACCACCAGTGCTGATCCTTCAGAAAGTCCACACAGAGCTGAACACACACTGCTCAGTAGCTTGTGTTGATGAAGCGGATCTCCATCGTGCAAAGTGGAAACGCACAACTCTGGGTAGGACGGGCCTGGACAGAACCGCAGCTGTAGCTGGTTTCCTGAAAGTGGTACATCCTGCCATGACTGGTTCCCAACCATCACTAAGCAAGAAGCAACATTTGGATGGTTGCAGAGTTCATTTAATATGGATGCAGGAGATGAAGTCCTCATGGAGCAAGATCTGCATGCTGGTGTGGTTTGGGCCAGTGGCTGTTCCTTCAAGCCCACGGTCCGCTCCTCTAAAGCTTCATTAAGCAGATCGAGCAACTCCGGATCACAGAAAGCAGAGCTGCGTACTTTTGGGAGTGCTGCTCCCATGTGACTAAACCATGCGTTTAAGTCACACTCAGCCACAGGACCAGCGAGTACAGAATGATGTCCTTCCTCAACCTGAAAATGTTCCTCTATCCATGCCTGGTAAGGTCCATGTGCAAGACGCTGCCTCCATTCCTTAAACTGCATCTCCTTGCGCTGGTTAAAAGATCCCATTTGCTTCCTCGGGCACGGCTTCCCCCAAGCCAGCGACCCACCTCGGCACACCCAGCGTTTGCGTGGTAAGGACTGTACCTGAAAACGCTCAACATAGAACTGCGCAGCACATTCTCTGAGCTGATCTAAACGATTGCGTTGCTCAGCAGTCATACTGGTGAAGAGCTGCAGGTTCTCCTGGATGGTGTTGACCTGTAGCATGTGGAAAAATGCGCAGATTTCCTCATGCTGCCTGAGAAAAGAGTGAGGAATGCAGCTTTTTGGAAATAGCGCAACCGTAGAAACCATATCTGGACCGTAGTTACGGATCAGCTTTGAGAGCAGCGGCCGGACGGTGTCTTTGGATTTGAAGTCCAAACACACGACGTAGACCTCAGAATTCCCGGATTTACTAGTCGCAGGTTTGAAAACGTGAACCCCGCGAAAGCAGCACGCAAGGAGGTAAAGCAGGCAAATGGACGAATGCTCAAAAAGTGTGAACATCTTCAGGACAAACGAGCCTCCGGGGGCAAGTAAGAGTAAAGCGCACACGGTTTCACAGTACTGCAGCGGAGCCACTAAACTCTCCTGCTCTCCCGGGTCACCCTGACAGTCAAAGCTTCCGTCCGCAGTGACCAAATCCACACTGCGCATGTTACCAACAAATACCTGCAGCTCCAGCAAATGCTTCTGAAGCATGATGTCACCGGTGTTGTCCGAGCCGAAAAACCACCAAGGGAGAGTATGAGCGATGAGTCTGTCATCCGCAATAGTGCAACTCCGTCCGTTAGCTTCGTGATACGGATTCAGCGTGTTAGCAGCCCAGGTCCAGTCACAGTACAGCCTGCTGGTTTGAAGGAAGTGATTAAGCGCGGCAATAAACGCTCCAGGAGCTTCGCACAAATGGACCGAGTTCAATTCACCGTTTCGCAGTGCCGTTTCTGACAGGAGTTTGAAGCTTCCTTGGATCTCGTAGAATTTCGCCCAGGCCTGAGTGCAAAGCTCTGCATTGGCAGTCTCGCGGAGGTTGGACGTAATGGTGCCCGCTCGGTTGGTGGAGCAGGTGTGCTGGTGCCACACTGCCAAATCTTTGTCACTGAGCTGATTTTTCACCTCGTTTAAGGAGTTTTTCAGAGCCTGCAGAGGTGGATGACTCCATGGCCGGTCACGGAGCACCGCGCTGGGGTCCGGTAAGCACCATTCGTCTCCGGGTGGAGCACTGTACTCTCTCACTTTGTTAAAAAGCTGCTTCACCTCTTCCAGAATCGCATCGTCAAAAGGCTCAGGAGTGTCCGGCTTGTCTGGAGGCAGTCGTTTTTTTGCGCCGCGTCCCCTGCTCATCCTCCGATCCTGCAACGGGGTATCATAAACAGGAAACACATTAAATCCTAATTAACGCAGTTCATGCTGCATGAATACATCACTGCAGTGTTTTCCTTACACTTATCATTCAAGTCAACCGACAACCTCAATACAAAAGCTTAACCATTTCCTATACCACACATTTAACGCAATATTTACCCTTTTACATGTACAATGTTTTACAGCCTACTCAAGTTCCTGCAAAATCTAATATCAAATGCAAATACCTTACAAAAGAGTACTGTAAACACATGAAGAAGAAAAAGTTTCTTACAAAACGAACAGTCTTTTAAACTTTGTATTAGGGCGGGGGGGACTGAAGAACGAACCGTCTAACTGTTATATGAGAGAACAACTGCACTTCACCTATATATCTTTTCCCGACACAGCCGACGGATAACAAGCCGCGTGAACGCTGTGTGAAGCGCGGAGTCCGGTGTAGCTGATCAGGAAAGACCCGTGGTCGCGTTCCGGGCCTGCTAACCAGGAGCAGCTAAACACTGTTCTGTCTTCTCAGCGGGCGTTTTACTTGTTTTTCTTTTTTCCCTTTCAACCGCACGCATTTAAAAACAAAACACGACAAACTCAAACAATAATGTTTTGTCCTAAATGTATACTAGACAAAACATTTATACACTGCTTACCCAAAACATTTATACACTGCTTACCTTGGAAAACATTGAGGCGCGTTTAACACGGAAGAAGACATAGTGTTTGGGATTGAGAACATGGTTGCCCAATATTTCCAACTCAATTCCCCATGTATGTACACGAATAAATAAATGATAATATGCGATAGTGTCTGTTATGTTCAACTTTGTTTATATATTTCATTTATTTATTTCATATATATACATTATATGTGTGTGTGTGTGTGTGTGTATATATATATATATATATATATATATATATATATATATATATATATATATATATATATACACACACACACACACACACACACATACACACACATTTTATATATATATACACAGTAGCTCACAAAAGTGAGTACACCCCTCACATTTTTGTAAATATTTGTTTATATCTTTTCATGTGACAACACTGAAGAAATGACACTTTGCTACAATGTAAAGTAGTGAGTGTACAGCTTGTGTAACAGTGTAAATTTGCTGTCCCCTCAAAATAACTCAACACACAGCCATTAATGTCTAAACCGCTGGCAACAAAAGTGAGTACACCCCTAAGTGAAAATGTCCAAATTGGGCACAAAGTGTCAATATTTTGTGTGGCTACCATTATTTTCCAGCACCACCTTAACCCTCTTGGGCATGGAGTTCACCAGAGCTTCACAGGTTTCCACTGGAGTCCTCTTCCACTCCTCCATGACGATATCACGGAGCTGGTGGATGTTAGAGACCTTGTGCTCCTCCACCTTCCGTTTGAGGATGCCGCATAGATGCCCAATAGGGTTTAGGTCTGGAGACATGCTTGGCCAGTCCATCACCTTCACCCTCAGCTTCTTTAGCAAGGCAGTGGTCGTCTTGGAGGTGTGTTTGGGGTCGTTATCATGCTGGAATACTGCGCTGCGGCCCAGTCTCCGAAGGGAGGGAATCATGCTCTGCTTTAGTATGTCACAGTACATGATGGCATTCATGGTTCCCTCAATGAACTGTAGCTCCCCAGTGCCGGCAGCACTCATGCAGCCCCAGACCATGACACTCCCACCACCATGCTTGACTGTAGGCAAGACACACTTATCTTTGTACTCCTCACCTGGTTGCCGCCACACACGCTTGACACCATCTGAACCAAATAAGTTTATCTTGGTCTCATCAGACCACAGGACATGGTTCCAGTAATCCATGTCCTTAGTCTGCTTGTCTTCAGCAAACTGTTTGCGGGCTTTCTTGTGCATCATCTTTAGAAGAGGCTTCCTTCTGGGACGACAGCCATGCAGACCTATTTGATGCAGTGTGCGGCGTATGGTCTGAGCACTGACAGGCTGATCCCCCACCCCTTCAACCTCTGCAGCAATGCTGGCAGCACTCATACGTCTATTTCCCAAAGACAACCTCTGGATATGACACTGAACACGTGCACTCATCTTCTTTGGTCGACCATGGCGAGGCCTGTTCTGAGTGGAACCTGTCCTGTTAAACCGCTGTATGGTCTTGGCCACCGTGCTGCAGCTCAGTGTCAGGGTCTTGGCAATCTTCTTATAGCCTAGGCCATCTTTATGTAGAGCAACAATTCTTTTTTTCAGATCCTCAGAGTTCTTTGCCATGAGGTACCATGTTGAACTTCCAGTGACCAGTATGAGGGAGTGTGAGAGCGATGACACCAAATTTAACACACCTGCTCCCCATTCACACCTGAGACCTTGTAACACTAACAAGTCACATGACACCGGGGAGGGAAAATGGCTAATTGGGCCCAATTTGGACATTTTCACTTAGGGGTGTACTCACTTTTGTTGCCAGTGGTTTAGACATTAATGGCTGTGTGTTGAGTTATTTTGAGGGGACAGCAAATTTACACTGTTACACAAGCTGTACACTCACTACTTTACATTGTAGCAAAGTGTCATTTCTTCAGTGTTGTCACATGAAAAGATATAATCAAATATTTACAAAAATGTGAGGGGTGTACTCACTTTTGTGAGATACTGTGTATATATATATATATATATATATATATATATATATATATATATATATATATATATATATATATATATATATATATATATATATGTATATATATTGCTTGTTTTAAATAATATATTATGTTCAACTTTTTAAAAAATACATATATAATGTGCAAGCAGCAAATAGGTGATAGGTATATAGGGGCAGTGGTTACTTAGCGGTTAAGGCTCTGGGTTATTGATCAGAAGGTCGGGGCTTCAGGCCCCAGCACTGCCAGGCTGTCACTGTTGGGCCCTTGAGTAAGGCCCTTAACCATCTCTGCTCCAGGGGCGCTGTATCATGGCTGACCCTGCGCTCTGCTTCCTAACATGCTGGGGTATGTGAAGAAAAGAATTTCACTGTGCTGTAATGTATATGTGACCAATAAAGACTCATTATGGGGGGAAAATGTTCCAGGCTTTCAGAAGTTTGTGTTTCAGAATCACTTCCGACCAAGCATGGACCAGTCTTTAGAAAAACGTCATTATAAATATTATTACACTGTAAATGTGTAAATGCACCAGATATCCAACCCATAACGACAAAGCAAACACTTTAGAAATGTTTCTAAATCAAACAGTGCAATCTTTCATTTGGAGAAGCGTTCATCCTCTTTGTCCCGCACTTTGTAGAAGCACCTTTGGTAGTAATTACAGCTTCAGGTCTTCTTGGTTTAAGTCTCTAGAAGCTTTGCACACTTGGATTTGGGCAGTTTCTCCCATTCCTCCTAGCAGATCATCACAAGCTCAGTCAGACTTGGGGAAATGGGAAGTGTCTGTGAGCCTCCACGTTCGGTTCTCTCCACAGGTGTTCTATGGGGTTCTAGCCTTTGGCTGCGCCACCCAAGGACATTCAGAGATTTTCCCCAGCTCTTTCTCAATATGCGTTCGTATGCAATCTTGCGTCCTCTTGTACTCGTTCTACGTCGTCATCATCCACTGCCAAAGTTCAATCCCAATACTCAAGAACGCAAGTAGCAGGGACGCATGAAATTACCTGGATGTGTTCTTGATATCGAGGATGCATCGGATGCAGAAGTCCCAGAAGTCATTGCGGCAAAAAAAAAACACGACTGGAGACGGAAGCCTGATCCATAACATAGTTGTAACGCCTTTTTAACGACAATAATCTAAATATACGCCTGAAAACAACGATTTTGATATGATTTATTTATATGAGGTTGTTGAATTAGCTAACGGTGAACTCGTTGGTTTAGTTTTTAGTTTAACTTTTGGTTAAGCAGCCATTTAAGAGTAAATCTGTTAACCAGCTGAAACATATTTCTTAGGGAGCACTGAAGAGATAAGGACCCTGTCCCACTACTAGAAATGTACTGGGATGGTCCACTGTGTAACAGGAACGATTGCAGCACATTTTCATTCTTGTAAAGATGCGTTCTCCTGTCTCCTTCGCTTCCGAGCTCGTTGTTCCAAGGTACGAGCCTTAGGATTCTTAGGACTGAGAAAGAGATCGAGCCACTGTCATGCTTCGCATTCTTTCCATCCCTGCCACTGAGAAGCTCCCCCGTAATATGATGCCCCCACCACCATGTTTTACTGTAGGGATGATTTTAGCCAGTTTATTAGCATTACCTGGCTTTCACCAGATGTAGCACTTTCAGTTCAGTCCAAATAATTAATCTTTTGTTTCGTCAGACCAGAGAATCTTTATCCTCATGCCTGCCATCCGCGTTTTACTCAGAAAGTGGCTTCCGTTTAGCCGCTATACTAAAGGCCCCACTTACTTTCCCTCCTCTGGTATCTTTTCTCACACATGATTTTATCATCTATTTTCACTCCCCTAATCCAGAGCATATGCAACTCTATAATCATCAGCATTAATCAAATGATAACATTAGTTACACTTAATAAACACAAATTGCAAATAGAGGCAAAGTGTCTGTAATGATGCTCACGATTTCATTTGATTATCTTAATTACGTTTGAAGTCGTAGTGCACTCAGACATATTTCTCAGCTTAAAAACAAACAAGAAAGCAAATAAATAAATAAATACATACATACGCCTCTCTTCATTGCAGTGGGGAAAAAAGCAGTTCACTTTGTATGCAAATGAAACTTAATTTAACACAATGGAATGTTTTCTTGATGCATTGTGTAGCGTGACAACAAAGCGAACACAGACAATAAAAGAAGGTGGGTTATGGAGATAAGCCAAACTATTTGGTTGAGGCATGAGCCACGTCAACAGAGTTAAAGACCTCGACTGGGACATCAGAATGCTTTAGGTATTTCATCAAACTTTAACATTAACACATTTATAGTCAATTTTGTTGCATGTAACAGAGGGGAACTGGCTGGCGGGTGCGAACTGACAGCCGATTTGGAGAAACTGGGGAGAAAATGTGGAAAATAAGTTGAAGTTTAACAACCCTTTACCCCTGCTAAAAGACAAAATGTCATGCTTGCCGATAGTTTCCACAGTGGTATGAACTACGTAGTACATCACGTCAGAGCTACAGGCATGAACGTGACGTGGCGCTTCTTGCATGTTAGGGTGTGGCCACTAAACAGAAACATTTCCTTTCTCCCTGTGAAACTGTGAAAGTGTTAGGACATCTGTAACTGAAATGAAAGTCACATATAATTACATTTAGTAATTTGAGAAAGCCACAGATAGATAGATAGATAGATAGATGAGCACTTGTAGCACTGTCAGCTCATTTAACAGCTCTGTGCTTGGATTGGATTCTGTGTCATTTGTATAAATCTAATGAACCTGATGAAAAATCATGTTACTATTACTATTTTTGGAGATTTAAAAAAAAAAAAATGACGAGATTGAAAATTCTCAAAGGTGTTTTTGGGCTCAATTCCCATCAATATTATGTATATTGGTAATTACTGAGATCTTATAAATAAAATTAAAAAGATATTTGTAAGTTATGTACATGTATA
Source organism: Ictalurus furcatus (assembly GCF_023375685.1). Lineage (NCBI taxonomy): Eukaryota > Metazoa > Chordata > Actinopteri > Siluriformes > Ictaluridae > Ictalurus > Ictalurus furcatus. Next base: position 1,889,714 of record NC_071264.1, on the reverse strand, counting down.
TTATAACATTACACCGACAGCATGAGCACATTATAATCTCATTTGGAAGTGCTCTATGCGAGTGGGATTTCCTGGTTTCAGCTCTTCCCACTGTGCAGTGTATAAATGCATTGTTAGCTTTCGTTTCCTGAAAGATGAAAGGCAAGCGTTCCCGTGAACGGTGCTCTGGGTGCTAGTGAAGTAAAACCATCTTAGACACCGCTACTCAAAACAAAACAAACAAACCTGGCCATTTCAGAGGCGTGATCTACATTTATGCAGTTTTACGAACCTGTTTAGTCCACCCAGAAAATCAGGTTAAACAGCTACATAACCCAACTCCATGCACAACTGACATAACTTTGAAATTAAATCACCAGCTCCGAATCCAGCCCTACGATACAGACTGAAAGGGTTAAGTCATGTGCCCCTTACTAGAAGGAGGTAGGTTTCAGTCTGAAGGAATTGCCATCTCATTCTTAAGAGCCTAACCATCAGTGAGGTAAGTAAAGCTTTCCTGTTGATCTGTTTATCCCCTGTTTAACTGGAGTTATTTACTGGAAGTTATTTTGCTGGAAATAAGATAATAATTTTAAATAATAGATGTTTTCTGTTTTGTCTTTACTGATTGTAAGTAATTTGTTGTAGAGAACATTATATTGTATTTGGAAGCCTACGTTACACAGTGTAATGAGCTCAGTATTAAATACTCCTTAATTTCACTCTGAAATGACTTCTTGCCTGACTTTAGCTTGACACCTTTTGACAGCGTGTCCTTAACAGCAGTTCACAAATTTGTTTATTCCTGGTTTCATTTGCAAGTGTACACATGAGCGATTTTGACTGGACAACACCCTGTGTATGCTGTGATTAGTGATTTGGTTTTTGGGTCATTATTGAATTGTTATTTGGCAGTGCCGATTATTTATCTGCCATTCAGTGAAAAAAAATGCTTTGCAGATATATGTATATTGAATTTTCAATGAAACTGAATGACACAAACATTTCTACACTGTTTCAAATGCATCAAGCATCAAGTGGTTATGTCTGTGTGTGTGTGTGTGTGTGTGTGTGTGTGTGTGTGTGTTTCCCTGTTTCACTGTTTTGAAGTTAAGGCTTTACTATGCAAAGCAGAGGCCGTACATCAACACTGTCCAGAAGCTTCGCCCACTTCTCTGGGCTCGGACAGTAGCACAGCGGAATCGCGTTTTGTGGTCCGATGATTCGACATTTCAAATAGTTTTTGGACAAAAACTATTGTGTGTTGAAGTCATCAGATTTGAAAGTGTATATTTTCAAAAATAAATTAAATTCACAAAGTAAAACATCAGATAATGTGTTAATAATGTGTTTTCAGTATAGTACAGGGTTGAAATGAATTTTCAAATGTCTCTTTTTGTTAGTTTTTTTGCGTTTTCCATACTGTCCCAACTTTTTCGGAATTGGGGTTATATTTTCGGTAACAGGCCACAATTATCTGATTTCAATTCAATTAAATTCAATTCAGTTTTATTTGTATAGCGCTTTTTACAATAGACATTGTCTCAAAGCAGCTTTACAGAAATATCAACACGGTATACAGATATTAAAGGTGTGAATTTATCCCAACTGAGCAAGCCACTGAGTGGCGACGGTGGCAAGGAAAAACTCCCTAAGATGTTTTAAGAGGAAGAAACCTTGAGAGGAACCAGACTCAGAAGGGAACCCGTCCTCATCTGGGTAACAACAGATAGTGTGAAAAAGTTCATTATGGTTTTATATGAAGTCTGTTTGGCCTTAGGAGCAGCCGTAGTCCCAGCAGTCTGGAATTAGAGAAGATTTGAGCTCCATCCAGAGGCAGAAAGGATCTGGATCTCTAGTATCTCCATAAATTCGTGTGTGGCTCGGCAAAAGGAGAGAGGGATAGAAAAGATTATTATGACTGCGAAGTAGTAGAACAGAATCTAGTCAGGGTAGGCTTGAGTAAACAAATACGTTTTAAGCCTAGACTTAGACACTGAGACTGTGTCTGAGTCCCGAACACTAATAGGAAGACTGTTCCATAACTGTGGGGCTCTATAAGCGAAAGCTCTTCCCCCTGCTGTAGCCTTCACTATTCGAGGTACCGTCAGATAGCCTGCATGTTTTGATCTAAGTAGGCATGGTGGATCATAGAAAACCAAAAGGTTGCTTAGATATTGTGGCGCGAGACCATTTAGTGCTTTATAGGTTAATAAAAGTATTTTATAGTTAATGCGAGATTTCACTGGGAGCCAATGCAGTATTGATAATATCGGTGTGATATGGTCGTACCTTCTAGTTCTAGTTAGGACTCTAGCAGCTGCATTCTGGACTAACTGGAGCTTATTTATATTCCTACTGGAACATCCAGACAGTAAGGCATTACAGTAATCTAATCTAGAGGTGACGAAAGCATGAACTAGTATTTCCGCATTGTGTAGTGACAATATGTTTCTTATCTTAGAAATATTTCTGAGATGAAAGAAGACTATCCTAGTAATATTATCTACATGAGCATCAAATGATAGGCTGGAGTCAATAATCACTCCAAGGTCTTTAACTGCTGCACATGATGAAACAGAAAGACCATCCAGAGTAACCATGTGATCAGAAAGATTACTTCTAGCTACACGTGATCCTAATAAAAGTATTTCTGTTTTATCAGAATTAAGTAGAAGGAAGTTAGTTAACATCCAACGTCTAATGTCCTTTACACAATCCTCAACTTTACTAAGCTTCTGTCTGTCCTCTGGCTTCGCTGAAACATACAACTGTCAACTATCATCAGCATAACAGTGGAATCTGATTTGCCTTTTGTGTATTTCCAGGATAAACTATGGGCAAGAATAAAAGGAAGTCCTCAAAGTCAGAAAAGCCAAATGTCTCTTCTGGTACCAGAACAACTCCCGAGAAAGCCTCAGAAATCCACAATGCTCTTTTTAAGCACTCAAGCCGAGATTTCCAGTGGGAGTCGCTGTTTGACCAAGAACACAATCAGGAGGAACTGGAAGAAATGTTGACTACCAAACCTCATGAGTTCAAACGCTGTAAACTTAAAATGGAGAGACATGATCTGGCATATGCTAAACCTCTCAATGATCCAACCTCTGTCATTCGCATCAGCGGAACTGATCACGTGGGCAGATCTTTTCCTGGTGATGAGGTTTGTGTTCAGATCTTGAGCAGAGAACTTCAGCCAAATCAAGGTGAATCATTGAAAGGGAAGGTAGTAGGATTGATGCACAGATCTGAAGACTGTTGTACCGTTATCTGTAGGATGGAAGGACGTAAAAAACTAGTTACACCTGTCAAGAACAACATGACCACTATATGCATCCTTCAGAAAGAGCCAGACAAAATAGAAATACGAAAGCGCAATCCCCAGAGCGAATACTGGTTCACTGAGAAATGTATAGACATAGTGGAGGATCAGCTGTTAGTTGTCAAGGTGCTGAAATGGGAAAAGAATCGTAGGTATCCTCTTGGAGTGGTTACAAAAGTTATCTCACAGGAAGAGTATTATAATGCATTGCTGGAACTAGAATGTGGCATTAAAGGCCCTCCTCCTTCTTTCCAACCAAGATGTGACCAAAAGGAATATGAAAAAAGACAGGATTTCCGCGATGACCGAACTTTTACCATAGATTCCAGTAAAGCACACGATTTGGATGATGCCTTTAGTCTGACTGACAAGGGAGAACAATATATGCTTGCTATTCACATTACTGATGTAGCAAGTTATATCAGGAAAGGCAGTGAGGAGGATACATTTGCAAAGGACCAAGGTAGGACATTTTACCCTCCAGCTGATGTAAATGAAGCAGAAACAGCTTTTATGCTTTCCAGAGAAGCAAGCTCTAAATACTTAAGCTTACTCCCGGGTGAGGACCGAAAGGTCGTATCCTTGGTACTTATGATTAACAAGGCCACCAGCATGATAGAGTCCAGCTCCTTTACTCTTTCTCTCATCAAGTCTGACGAGCGGATATCATATGAAGAGGCAGACAAGATAATAGAAGAGCGTCGTTTGGATGATAACGAGGCGCCTTTTAATTTTTCCAGTGTAGAAGACTGTGTTGCTGTGGCCTATTGCTTTACCAAGGTGCTTAAAAAATTCAGGCTGGAGGGGAGCTGGAGCAGTGGACAGAGAAAAGGAGACAGTAGGGCCCACTGCATGGTGGAAGAGCTAATGAATTTCTACAACAATGCAGTGGCTGAAGAACTCATCTCCAACGACCTAACAAGAGATCTCACCCCGCTAAGATGCCACTTCAAGCCAGACCGCGACATGCTTGATCGGTTTAAAATGAAATACTCTGAGAAACTGCCCTTCTCTCCTTATCTCTCTCAAATCTGTGAAGTTGCAGGGGCAGGATTTAAAGAAACCAGAGCCAGAGAGTCATGCATTTGTGTTTTGAAACCTGTGTTCCAGCAAATGGAGGTCTTGACAAAGGACAGAGATTACCACAAGCTGGTTCATCTTATTATATCAGATGAAATCCATCCTACACTATATCGCATGGCAAAGGAATTCACGGAAATTCAAAATAAATCTCTCATCCTGAGGTCATGCTCCAACTTGTCCTCAAAATTAGGACATTATGACTTGCAACTCAATGCATACACATGGGCTACATCCCCTATGAGACGCTATCTAGACCTGATTCTTCAGAGGCTTCTCCACAGAATAATCTCTGGAAAGCACCAATTAGACATGGAATACACAAAGGCTGAAATCGATCAGTTCTGTACTGATTGTGACTCTAGTGAGGACTTTGACTTGGAGTCGTTAAGATTCATCAATGCCACTAAACCCAGTTGTACACACATGACCAAACTGGCAGTCGTGGCCCAGCTTGCTCCAAAAAAACATGAATTTATTGTCTCAATTCCTCTTGACAGAGTGTCAGGGCTGATGATCAAGTACAGAAACCTAAAAGTAGTCGAGCAGCCAGAGTACAACCATCAAGACGAGTCCTGCACTCTCAAGTGGAAGAGAAGAGTGTATTCATTTAGTGAAGTGGAGAAGATACGTCCAGAGTCAGAGATCAATGGAAACGTAATCCCGATCTCAGTTCAAATCTGGACCAAAATTATATCTGCAGTTAAAGTTAAAGACTGGGATACGGTCAGTGAGTGCCTTCAAGATGTAAAAAAATATGATCGAAAATCTCCGGTAAATTCAAAAGCTTGTGTAAATGAGGATTTTAAAGAGTGGAACATGGAACTCAAGTTAGATGAAGTGCTACAAGTGCAGCTTGGCACAGAAGTGATCAATGGGGCACGAATGCCTGCAGTAAATCTCCTCACTGTCGATGCATTCTTTGAGGTCTGTTTGGAGCATGCAAGAAACCCAATCAATTGTTTCATTGCAAACACAGAATGCCATGCATCAAAAACAAAATACTGGAATTGTAAGGAGTACCAGGAGATCTGGGGAAAACTCTGTGAAATGGACACCGCTTACAATGCTGTGGAAGAAAATAATAGTGTGATTCTTGAAGACGTGAGCATAAAATGGACGGGAGCCACCGAGACGTCTCTCAGAGGTTTCTTTAAAATGACACAAACACAGAAAGAACAGTGGTCTCTGGAATTTGATCTAACGAACTGTTACCTGTGCATCAGACTGAGGGATCAATGTGCTGAGAAAGAGGAAGAGACAGACGCAACACTGTGCAGTGGCTCTGGTCTTTCCGATCTGCAGAACGCTCTGCCCTTTACATGGGTTGCTCATGGTGTACCTTTCAAATCTCAAACACGACAGCGAGGAAAGGAAAAGAAGACAAACACAAAATCACAATGCATCCAAATAAATTTTCAAATAAACCTCCACAATATGGCAAATGTCCCAGCTAATCTTCAACACGAGGAAACAAAGTTCACTGTAGAAGTCATTCCCAAGAAAATTCCATACGTGTACGTGAAACACCATCTCAGAAACATAATTTTTTATAATCTTTTACACAATATATACTTTCTGATTAAAGAAACTGGAATTTGCTATGTAACTATTAGTCAAATGTGAATAATATAATCTATGATTAATTATTGATGTATTATTCATTTCTAGGCAATATGAACATGCTATAGAAAACATAAAAAAAGCCAATGACCTGGTGAAGAGCATTGCAACCGGGTCCGTTTTCAAGGAGTCCAGTAAGCTTTTTGCTAACTAAATCTTATCATTCTTTGCATGGCTATTATTGTTTTTAAACAAACAAACAAAAAATGCTAATATAGTTTACGTACCATTACTACATTTGAAATGGCTTAAAAGATAGGTTTATGTTCAAATTTTTCACTAGGTGAACCTACAGAGCTACCTTCAGTGGATGACTACATGGATGACAATCTGGACCTGCAACTGTTGAATGAAAGTCAGGAAAGGGCTGTGCAGGAGGCTTTGAAAAATCCTTTTACTTTGATCCAAGGACCACCAGGTACAATTTGTTAATAGAAGATCTTGACAAAATCTACAACCTTATCTGAGGTCGGTATGAAAGTCTCACTTTTAGGTTCTTCGTACATCTATCCATTCAACAGGTACTGGGAAAACTGTGGTTGGGGTTCATATTACATATCAATTCTACTTGAAGAACAAAGCTCTTGAAGCAGAATGTCCAAAACAGCCACCAAGACAGGTCCAAGATGGATCTCTAAATGAGAAAATACCAAAGAAGCGCGGCATCCTGTACTGTGGTCCATCCAACAAGTCTGTGGATATTGTGGCAGGTGAATTGTAACTGCAAGGTGGCAGGGATGCCTTCATACGATACATCACGTTTAACACAGTCTTTTATTTTCCTGTTAATTAACCATAAGTTTGAGCAGGAAAACGAAGAAATGTGTTGTCCCTGACTCTTAACCCCCGGTCTAGGGGTGTCTCTTCGCCTGGCTGCTTTACAGTTTTGCAATATATAGTCATTGTATTTACAGCTTTTACAGTATTCCTAAGGTCTGTAACTTACCTGATGTTGTTGTTTCCTGTGACTGACTCAGACTTGAAATGAGCCTGCTTCATATGGTATCAAATACCTTCAGTATATGATAGTTTAATTTGATAGGTCCAAGCATCAATTAAACCAATACAATTTATGAATCTGTTACTGTAACACAGAGCAGTTGTTGAAGCTAAGAGGAGTCCTTAAGCCTCTTCGGATCTACTGTGATCAGATGGAAATGCGGGAGTACCCATATCCTAGAAGTGACCTAAAGCTCTGTCGCAGATCCCTCCGTGATGAGAAGCCAAAGGATGTGCTAAGGTAAAAAAAAAAAAAAACAACCAACAAAAAAAAAACAACAAAGAATTGCTTGAAACTACGCATAATGAGATAGACTATCAAAGAAAGAACAGACATTTTGGGAATGGTTTTGTCAAGAGCAGTGTTACAGAAGAGTCTGGTTCGAAATAATAAGTAATGATATAATAAACACGTTTTGGAGAACTTTTTGAGTGTGTTAGGAAGCAGATGTGGTTGCAGTTGCAGGTGAGGTTTATTAGAGTTCAGCAAACAATCCAAAACATTGACTAAGAGTAAGGTCAGAATCAGACAAAGATTCAGGCGATCAGCAAATAACGTAAACAGGGTAAATCCAAACTCATGAAACCAGGAACAAAGTCATAAACCTATTTCCATCCAAAGTTGCTAATTTAACTTGTGCGCAAAACTGGAATATCACATTAAACGTTTGCGAATGAAGCACCGTTTCCATCCAGTGAGTCGAAGAGAACAAACGAGTCACTTCCTGATAAAACTGCCGCCGAATATCAAAAAGAAAAATGGAATTTGCTGCAGTAGCAGAAGCCACGGTAGGCCTTTTTTTTCCCGCATATAATAAATTACTTGCGTCTCAGAGCATGCAGACGAAACGCAATAAACGCGGTCATGTCATCATCTTGCGTTCGGAGGCGGGAGCCTGCTCTTTGGGAACGCAGGAGTGCAAGACAGTTCTGGGAGGTAATTATACCGATCCGCTTTGACGACTTTGGCTAAGGCATTTTAGAATGACCAAAACAACATTTCAGATGTTGTGCAACGAGATCGGTCCGCTGGTTAGTCCGGTTCTGCCGTCCCACCGTGCCCCAGTTCCCACAGAAAACCGCATTGCACTGCGCTGTATTTGTAGTTGTGGGGGAGACATTTGATGTCAGCAAAACCACAGTTCATGATTGTTTATATTCTGCGTGTCGGGCCATTCGTGCACACATGAGCAATTACGTAAAATTACGAGCCTTAAGGCTAATGATCAGTGTATTCATCCCTGCCGGAAACTCCTGCAGCTGCACTGGTACAGCATGTATTGGCTCTTCCTTTCCTTTGGATTTTAGCAGTAATGCTGTGAGGGGGATTTTGAAGTCTAGGTAACTCAGGCCTGCGGTACCCTGGAGAGGTCACTCCTGCAATATCGATGCTGGTACAACACAGGAAGTGCAGTTCCCAGTTATAAGCTCCTTCTGATTGGTTGAGAGACGGTGGGAGAGATCATCACGTCTCACTGGACAGCTACCGCCTACTTCAAGCTGCTCAGGCCCCAGGTTCTGTCGTGCCACCTCCTGCCTGCTCCATTAGGTGTGTGGAGCTTACTGGATTCTTCAACAAGTAGGTTAACACCTTCCACCAGGCAAGATCAAGAAAATTAAAAAGATTCCAGCTCTTTGTATTGCAAGACCACATCACTGTCGGGGAACTCTGCAGATCGAACATCTGTCAAAGGAATTCTTGGGAGAAGGGAATCCTTCTTTTGTCAAGGGAAGACCCAGGCAAACCAAGACATCATGGTGTAGGTTTGTGAGAACACTCTCATAGCTACTGTTGAGCCTCTGTCACATGGATCAGCACGGGTCATCACCTTGTGCATTATCAGGTCCAGTCAACCTCTTCAGCACCTATGCCCCCACTCTCTGCTCACCGCCAGAGGACAAAGACCTCTTCTACAGAAAATTGGATGAAGCCATATACAATGTTCCAATCTTCGATGCACTGTACATTGCAGGAGACTTTCAAGGCCTGGCCCACATGGGCAAGATGAATGGCAAAGGCCTAGAGTTGTGCTGTTACCATGGACTCTGTGTAACAAATACATTTTTTCAGTGCAAGGAGCTCCACAAGGTATACTGGAGGCAGCCATGTTCCCACTGGCATTAGCTTCATCATCAGTAGAGATGCAGATCTAAGGAAATACTTTCTTACCCAAAGTTACTACAGTGCTGACTGTGACACAGACCCTTGTAGTCAGCAAACTGCTTCTTAGAAGCTTCACTGCTCTAAGAACAAAGACACGCCTCTAGATTCCGTGGCATGACCGCGTGACCAACCGTACAGGTCCTCCAGCATGCCATTGTTAGTCTGAGGCGACTCAGATGACCGAGCCAGGTCAGGCACATGGACCTTAGCTGGATCCCAGAGGCTCTGTTGTATGGTGAGCTCCACACCTCTGCTCCGAAAATGTCTGCAACAAAGACACGAAACTGGCTGGCATCAGCATCGATACCTAGGAGAGTGTTGCTAAAGATCAAGATGCCTGGAGACTGGCTGTTTAAAAAAGTGGTCCGGACCACAGAGAGGCCAAGTACAATGAGGCCATATTCAATACAAAGAGGTCATATACAGTGTTCCCAGCTTCGAAACACTGTATATTGCGGGAGAGTTTCAAGGCTGCTTCAATTTGAAACACAAATTGGACACACAGTATAAAAAAACAACAAAAAAAAACCCAACCCTTTTCAGTTTTGGCCACGCCCACTTCTGGTTTCAGTCCTAATACCGACTGATATTTGCAGCAGGAAAAAAAAAAAAGATACAGATACAGATCATTCTGTTGTACTCTTTAAAAAGCTGCATTAATCATAACCTCATATTCATGTAAATTAGCATTGTTTTTCAAAACAGAAGTTTAATCCAAACTTCCTCCATTTTCTGTGTTTTTGTCCTTTTGCCACATTCTGAAATATCAGATCCAGTTTGCCTTCCTTGGAAACACAAACCAGTAATTCCAGTAAGTTTACTGTACAGTTACTGGGATGGGATACACCGAGATATTAAATGTCACTTCATAATTATGAGTATAATTCTAATTAATTCATTCATTCATTAAGATTAAGCACTGGGATGGGATACGCTGCGAGCTGATAAACAAAAGCACCCTTCTAGATACTGCGTGTTGTTCGGACCAGTAACTTTAGATGGGTTTACACTAGATCGAGTTTTAATGACTATACAGGGACTTACAGAGGACACCCCTGTTGCTCTGAGCTTTCAACCTTTTTTTTTTTTTTTTTACATTCTTGAACGGAAGGCAACACTAGCACATGAAAATTGTTATTTAGGCTGTGAACTATGCTGCACATCTTTAGTGACCCTGAAGTAAACATGGATTTGCTGTGTCTGTGTGCGTTGCCTTTCTGAGGTTACAAACCTTTTCCCATAAACTGAAGATCATGAGGTGAAGTGGGGGTTGATGTAAATATGCCTTTAACTGGATGATACCAAATTTACCAGTGCCATTGTCCCATTGTCCCATACAGGCCATACAGAAGCCAATAAATATTATAGCCTCTTCTATGGCCAAATGATAATTAGTAAAGAAGTACTCCATTTTCTGAATCCATTAGAAATTATAAGGAATCCACACTGCAAAAAATTGTAATTGCTGAAATTGCGATTGAACTATATCTTCTGCTGTTTTAAAGAGACATCTCTCTGATGGACTTGGTGCGACGACCAGAAAACCCCCACTCAAAGAAGATAAAAGAGTTTGAAGATGGCACTGTGGAATTTGATGCTAAAAGGTAAAGGACCTTATGATAACAGTGTGTGTTTGTGTTGTATATTTGACCTATTTTGTTGTTGCATACATACATGGTGCTTGACAGTTTGTGAACTCTTTAGAATTTTCTCTCTATCTGCATAAATATGACCTAAAACATCACAGATTTTCACACACGCCCTAAAAGTAGACCAAGAGAACCCAATTAAACAAACGAGAGCAAAAAATATTACATTTAGTCCTTTAATTATTGAGGAAAATGATCCAATATTACATATCTGTGAGTGGCAAAGGGTGAAGGTGAAAGGTGAAATCTATCTAGAAGTCTGATGTTCACAAGACATGTCTGTGGAAGTTTACTATGGCATGAACAAAGGAGATTTCTGAGAACCGCAGAAAAAGAATAATAAAAAAAAAAACATCTCTGAAGAGTTTGGACTCCACCAATCCACAGTCAGACAGATTGTGCACAAATGGAAGACATTCAAGACCATTGTTCTTGTTGGAAACTCTCTATTCTCTATTCCCTCAGATATGTATAAGTATGTTTAGGTTATAGTTTAATTTCTGTCTCATGAACTTTCCAGAACCTGTCTGTTGTGTACGTGCCAGTTCAGACGTCACCATAGGAACTTCCTCTTTTCTGTTAAGCGAACCAGACCATATGTGTTCAACAACTGCTATACTTTCTTGTATTGCCAAAGATGTTTTTCACGTACGTGGCCAGACAGTTTAACTCCCATATTATTTCCACACCTATGCCTATGCATCGCTATTTGTATATAAACCTCTGTGAAATCTGCAATAAACTACAGAAGTCTCTTTGAGCTACTCTTTGTATCAGTGTGGTTCAATCAGACTCTCTCCGGCACCGTATACACTCTGAGGCAAACCACATCTGGCAGTAGCATAAAGAAGAGAAACACTCCACTCTTAAAGGCTGAAAAGGTAGACGGAGGAAAGAGGGATATTGGAAGCAGTTATTTGCTTTATCCCTACAGTTCTCCTCCCCAGGAGTGGAGACCAACAAAGATCACTCCAAGAGCAAGACGTGTAATAGTCCATGAGGTCACAACAGAACCCAGGGTAACTTCTAAGCAATTAAAGGCCTTAGTCACATTGGCTAATGTTAATGTTCATGAGTCCACCATCAGGAGAACACTGATGAGAACACTGGAGAAAGGAAAACACTGCATTCCAGCATAAGAACGTTATCTCATCTGTGAAACATGGTGGTGGTAGTGTCAGGGTTTGGACCTGTTTTGCTGCATCTGGACCAGGACGACTTACCATCACTGATGGAACAATGAATTCTGAATGATAGCAGAGAACTCTAAAGGAAAATATCAGGACATCTGTCCATGAACTGAATCTGAAGAGAAAGTGGGTCATGCAGCAAGACAACGAGCCTAAACACACGAGTCGTTCTACCAAAGAACGTTTAAAGAAGAATAAAGTTAATGTTTTGGAATGGCCGAGTCAAAGTCCTGACCTTAATCCAATAGAAATGTTGTGGAAGAACCTGAAGCAAGCAGTTCATGTGAGGAAACCCACCAACATCCCAGAGTTGAAGCTGTTCTGTACTGAGGAACGGGATAAAACTCCTCCAAGTCGATGTGCAGGACTGATCAACAGTTACCCAAACATTTATCTGCAGTTATTACTGCACAAGGGGGTCACACCACACACTGAAAACAAAGGTACACATATCTTTAGTTGACAGCCAGGGAAAACTTAGAACAATTGGTTATTGGGGGATTTTGTGATCATAAATGAGAAAGTTTCAATGTGCAAAATACCACTCTACTGGCTCTGAGCTGGTTGTTGGTCCAAATTGCCAGTTGGACAAACTGAAGGAAACTCTCATCTCTGCATGCTAATTCTGCTTGGAGCTGTTCACTGAGGCCTTGTCTGTAGATGTTGATGCTCTGGGATGCTTGGGATGAATAATTTCTGAATGTGTGTGTGTGTGTGTGTGTGTGTGTGTGTGTGTGTGTGTGTAAAGAAGAAAATCATATTGATAATAAAAATGATGTATACAGTTACAGGAAAGTGTTGAAGAAGGCTCAGGAGCATGAACTCCTGAAGCATGATGTAATCTTGTGCACCTGCTCAACTGCTCTAAAACCGGTCCTAATGGAGACCATGGACTTCCGACAGATCCTAATTGATGAGTGTGCCATGGCCACAGAACCAGAAGCCTTCATTCCATTAGTCTCACATAAGCCCGAGCAGGTGAGCACACAGGAAGTTTGAGACAGTGAAGTAAAACTGTGGAAAAAATAAGTACACCAGATGGAAATTGTTGTTTTTTTTTTTTGTTGTTTTTTTTTTACATATTTGGACATGCAAACATTTGATCCACTTTGAAACAGTGCCTATTAATAAAGTTGATTCACTATCAAATAACATAAAATTGACATTCTGTAGTAATTTTCACAATTTAAATGAACGAAAAGGAACTGATCAATCACATGTCACGTAATCCACGTAATGAAGGTTAAGATGCAAGTGCAGAAAAGAGCGTTTACTAAAGAGAGGCAGGCAGACAAATCCAAATCATGAGACTATAGCATGGTTGAAAAAACAGGCAATGGGTCGGGCGATCTACAAACGGGCATAAACTAGGCAAGGCAAGAATCGAGACGAGAAACAAGAACAAGATCAAGGACCATGAAACAAACCAATGAACAGCGTATAAACGCTTGGTGTGGTGAAAAAGCTAATACTTTGCAAAGAGTGAATGCTTAGAAAGTCCTTTTAAACGTTGGTGTGATTGTGTATGAGATTGGATGCAGGTGTGTGTGATTAGAATGAAAGAGTGTTCTGGGAATTGCAGTCAACGGCGGACATGTTTGTAGGCCGCAGTGCAGGATGGGAAATGTAGTCACTGGTTTGCTGTGATATGACAACATGGAAAATGTAAGTACACCTACACCTACGTTTATCATACCTTCAAATCCATAAAGTCAGGTGCTGAAGATTGGGTGTCAGTAATTAGAACCTGCTTAGGGAGTGCAGGTGGAACCGGTCTTATTTATACCCCTCTCATATCTAGTGTCTGGGGTTCCCTTTGCTATTGAGGTATGTGGTGGCATCATGCCAAGATCTAAAGAGTTCTGTAAGGCCTTCAGAAAAAAGGTTGTGGATGCCTATGAGTCTGGAAAGGGCTTTAAAAAGATCTCCAAATTATTTGTAATACATCATTCCACTGTAAGGAAAATAATCTACAAATGGCACAGATTTCAAACGGCTGCTAATTAGTCCAGGACCGGCCGTCCCGGCAAATTCAGCCCAAGAGCAGACCGTCTCATGCAAAAAGAAGTCTCCAAGAACCCCAAAATTTCATCATGAATCTCTTGGTGTCAAACTGCATGCTTCTACAATCAGAAAGAGATCGCACAAATTTGACCTGCATGGGAGGCGTGTCAGGAAAAAGCCTTTGCAGGACTACAGTTTGCCAATGAGCATATAGACAAAGACCAGACCTTTTGGAATAATGTGCTCTGGACAGATGAATCAAAGATAGAGTTGTTTTGCCACAGTAACAGCAGACATGTTTGTCGTAGACCAAAGACAGCTTTTCAGGAGAAGCACCTCATACCAACTGTGAAGCATGGTGGTGGAAATGTTATGGTTTGGGGTTGCTTCACTGCCTCAGGGACTGGACAGCTTGCATTCATTGATTCAACTATGAATTCTGTTTCATATCAAAGAGTGCTTGAAGATAACATGAGGTCATCTGTCTAAAAGTTGAAGTTGAACCGAAAGTGGGCCTTTCGACAGGATAATGATCCTAAACACACGAGAAAATCCGCCAAGGAATGGTTTAAAAAGAAGAAATGGAGGGTTATGGAAAGGAGGAGTCAAACCCCGGATTTGAATCCCATTGAAATGTTGGGGGGGGGGGGGATCCGAAACGTGCAGAACATGTAAGAAAACCTTCAAACATCTTACAACTGAACGAATATTGTGTGGAAGAGTGGTCAAAAATTCCAGCAAGCCTGGTGGCCAATTATGTGAAACACCTACAGGAAGTTATTTCTGCTAAAGGAGGCATTATTAACTTCAGAGGCCAAGGGTGTACTTACTTTTTCCACAGAAGATTATCACATCTATTGATATTTCTGTTGAATAAATGATTGAAAAAGCTCATTTTCATTGTGGTTTTGTTCATGTATATCAACTTCATTACTAGGCACTGTTTCAAAGATGATTACGTGTATGCTCGTCCAAATATGTAAAAAAAAAAAAAAAAAAAAAAAGCCCATGGGGTGTACTTATTTTTTCACATGACTGTACGTCCAATGTTTTCCAGACAGTATATCCTACATCATGTGTGAACATCTTTTGTGTTTACTCCTTTTAGAGTAATGCTTTAAGTTTTGCATGAATAAAAGAGCACTGTATAATGGGTTGAATCTGTCGGAGCTGGCCACATGAGTCTGTTTTGGAGGTTAATGTTATCAACCATGTTGACATCTATAGATGAGACTGCACGTGAAAAGCAAGAAATTGTAGTTTTAGACTATATAGCGTGTTTCTTTTGTAGATTGTGCTTTTGGGCGACCACAAACAGATTCGGCCAATTGTGACATGTGCCCGTGTGAAGGAGCTTGGCATGGAGAAGTCCCTCTTTGAACGATATATGGCCAAGGCATTGATGCTGGACACACAGTATAGAATGGTACTGTAAAAGGATAAACGACTATAAAGATTGTAATATAACAAACATAATCAAGCACAAAAATAACAACATTAAACTTTTTTTTGTCTTTTGTAGCACCAGAGTATCTGTGAGTTCCCTTCACAAGAATTTTATGGAGGCAAACTGATTACTGGAACTAAGCAAAGAACCTGCCTTCTGCTTAACAAAAATAACAGCCCAACTGCAATCGTATTCGGTCATGTTGAAGGAGAAGAGATCAGCTTAGCAGTTTCCACAGCAGCTGGAAATGAACATTCAGTAGCCAACGAACTGGAGGCCGAGCAAGCGGTAAGCTGAACACCGAGGTCTGGTTATACAGAAGACACTAGGGCGATTTCCACGTTCATTATTCTATGCTTTAACACACACTCATCACCATCTTCTGTTTCACTGTTACACTAATCAGGTTCGGATCGCAATTCTGCTAATCAGTAAGTCTCGTGTGAAACCAGAGGATGTTGTCATTCTGACCCCCTACAACGCACAGATGTCTAAAATCAAGATGATGTTGGCAGAGAAGAAAAATCAGGCCATCCAGGATGTCAGTGTTTGTACAATTATGAAGAGTCAAGGTGCATTTCACATCACTCCTTCACACAAAATACACTCCCGTTCAAACGTTTGGAATCACTCCGGAAATTTCCATGCAAAGCGCATAATTTTATTCATTTTCTAATGAATAGAAAATATACTCAAAACTCAAACAATGACAATATCGTGCTTCAAACTTTACTTTCATTGAAGAATCCTCCATTTCTTCCATTATTACAGCTGTAGACGGTCAGTTTGTTGAGGTAATCTGCAGAATCCTTGTATCCTGGGGTACCTCCCATGAGTTTGGCTTGATGAGCATGTTTTTCATACCATCCCGGTCAATCTGCTCCCACATCAGCCCAGAAAGGTTGAGATCCGGTGATTTCACAGGCCAATCCCTTTCAGACAGAACTCCAGTTTTTTCCCTGAATAGGTCTTGCATAATTTGGAGCAGTGCTTTGGGTCATTGTCCCGTTGTAGGATGAAATGAGCTCCAATCACACGCCGTCTGCATGGTATGGCATGGTGTTACGAAATAGAGTGACAGACTTCCTTGTTCAAGATTTCTTTTACCCTGTACAAATTTCCAACTTGCACCAAAGCAACCCCAAACCATCACATTTCCTCCACCATGCTTGACAGATGGAGTCAAGCTCTCCTCCAGCATCTTTTCATTTGTTCTCCATGAACGTAGATCTGTTGCTCCATAACACTTTCTTCCAATCGTCTGCTGTCCAGCGTCTATATTCTTGCCCATTTGAACCTTTTCCTTTTATCGAACCAGTCGCATATATGGATTTTTCTTCTAAACTCAGCTGAGAAGGCCAGCATTCTGGAGTCGTCACTTTATTGTTGAAGATCAGACTGGTGTTTCGTGGGTCATCTTTAATAAAGCCCCTATCTGAAGACCTGTGGAAGCGTCTGTTTCTCAAACTAGAGACTTTGATGGATTTTGCACCTGGGCCTCCCACTTCTATCACCCTTCTATACTGGTTAGATCCGGTTTGCGTTGTTCTGTGAAGGGAGTGCTTCACACCTATGCAAGATATATGGTCAGTTTCTGGGTAATTTCTCACATTGCTCAAAACACTCAGAGACTGAAGAGTTTCTGAAGAAAGCTTTTTGGCCATTTCGAGACCATAATCGAACCTACAAATACTCTAGTAGCCCAAGGAAGGCAGGTTTTATTGCTTCCTTAAACAGAACAACGATTTTCAGCTGTACTAACATAATTGCAAAAAAGGTTTTCTAATGATGAATTACCTTGTAACATGATTATGTAAGACGACGTGGCATCGGAACACAGGAGCTGAAAATCGGCCTTTGTATTCCTATGTATTCCATTAGAAATCACCTTGGAGTCTATCCCATGTGGGGGACACTCTGGACGGGGTCCAGAATGCACAGTCGCACACACATTCACACACTACGGACAATCTGGAAATGCCAATCAGCCTACAACGCATGTCTTTGGACTGGTGGAGGAACCAGGGTATCCAGAGGAAACCCCCAAAGCACAGGGAGAACATGTGGGCATGCTATCCACTGAGCCACCATGCCCCCATCAATCCATATATATCTTAAAAAAAAGGTTTTCTTGAGTGATTCCAAATTTTTGAATGGTAGCATAGCTCTAAAATCTGTACACATACTGTACGTAAATTGTACGCACAGGGTTAAGATCTGAAATAGTCACACTGTTAAGTTACAATGGTAGTTTAGATCCAGATAATGATGTCATTATCTTTCAGAAACAACAGCATTGTTTTGATAAACTAATAAAGACTAAGTGTAATCGCTGGAAAGCCAAGTTAAGCAGATGTGATGTACCGAAACCCATGAATATCATTTTACATGATTATCATACGGTAGATATATGTATGATAATGTATCGTGTGTGTGTGTGTGTGTGTGTGTGTGTGTGTAGGGAGTGAGTGGCGTTATGTGATAATCTCTACAGTTCGTTCCTGTACACTTTCTGAGATAGAAAACGAGCCGTACGCCAGCAAAGGGTGGCTGGGGAAGAAACTTGGCTTCATCACAGATCCAAACCAGGTCAACGTCGCCATCACGCGCGCCCAGGACGGACTCTGCATTCTGGGTAAAATGCTAAAGAAAACACCAACCTTCATTTCACACCAATACAGATAGGATACTCTCATACACTCAATTATACAGTACATTTCGAGCAATTTTTAGCGTCCAATCCACTTTTTTTATGTGTTTTTTATTAATATTTTGACTTTTGCTGGTTTGGTTTGGTTAATTTGCACTCCAATGAACACGATATCTGTTACGGTTACAGTGTCTAAACGTTTGAATGAACTTAGCGTTTCAAAGCAAGTGTAGCGGATGAGTGCTCGATTAGCTTTTCCTTCAAACCATCGGCACAGGAGAGTACATCCAATAAAACATGAATGCCATTTTATTCATTTGAACAGGTTCGGGCCTCTAAGTTTATTTGCAAAGCCCAAAATCACAAGCCTCTGTCTTCACAAGGCAGTCCATAACACTGATAAAACCTCAGAGCATTAAAAGAGAACTTTATTCAAAAAGCGTTTTTGGAAAAAAATTAATGAAGGAAGCCCATTCAGTAATAAATGATGAATTAAATAGATGGATAGATAGAGAGAGAAAGAGAGAGAGAGAGAGAGAGAGAGAGAGAGAGAGAGAAAGACGTATCACTTAACATCCCGAGGGAAATGTACAAGGTAACTGATAATTAGATGCAGATATATAATATTAAAACCACACAAGAGACAGAGTTACCGTTCCGGCATGTCGCCCCACAGCGTCCGTCAACGTCAAAGTGAAAACATCCCAAATTCTCCACACTTTTCGGAAACCTTTGATATTAAAAACTAGAGCTAATTATAAATGGAGAACGTGTTTATATTTTGCAGGTAATCGTCACTTATTGAAGTGCAGCGAGCTGTGGAAAAGACTGCTGTCTCACTACCAGGAAAAAAACTGTGTGCTGGACTCGGAAGACATTAGAGTCAGACGTTCTTGACACGTTTCTACTATTGTACTAAGCTGATTTTGATGAAATGTGAAAAGTATAATAATAATAATAATAATATAATGTGAAAAGTATAAATAGCAGAATAAATACTTTTTAAAATATATGTATATATATATATATACACACACACAAATCAAATTAAACTAAATCCTTTAATACCGTACAGCTGTGCCTTTAAATGTTGAGCCACGCCTCCTACCTGAGTACAAGTCTTGTACACAGTGATACCAATCTATGTGCTCTGAGGGGTTAAAAAAAAAAAAGCTCTGAAACATCCTTTTTGCCATGTGAACTTATCAGTCAGTGTGCGGTTTCAGCCGAAAGGATCTTCCGGTCGGGCTCACCAGATGTCTAATGTTTATGAAAAATCCTGTAAGACAAACACAAACGTATGTATGAGTGTAACGGTCTCACACACGGATGTGACGATTCCATGACGTGGAGTAAAGATCTCACCAACGAACATGAGGAGAAGGTAGAGCCGGAGCGAGAAGGAGAAACTGATCGAGAAGCCCACGGTCTCGGGGAGAGGTACGCTGAAGAGTCTGGTCTGGTCGAACAGCGGGAGAGACTGGAGCACGGCAACAGCTGGAACAGAAGCACTTTCAACCCTTAAATAAGCAGCAGGTCATTTACACTGAAATGCCATCGCTGTCCAGCCACAGCTTAAAGCTGTACTCGGGGGCGTGGCTGGGAACGTCCTACTGTGATCCTATATCGCCACGTACAGTGCTGCTTGAAAGATTGCGAAGCCTTTAGTATTTTCTACCTTTCTGCATAAATATGACATCATCAGAACTTCCTAAAAGTAGATAAAGAGAACCAACAAATCAGACAAAAATATTATTCCTGGATGTTTATTTATTGAGGAAAATGATCCCATATCACATATCTGTGAGGGGTAAAAGTATGTGCACCTTTGCTTTCAGTATGTGGTGTGAGCTCCTTGCGCAGTAATAACTGCAGATAAACGTTTGGGGTAACTGTTGATCCGTCCTGCACATCGGCTCGGAGGAGTTTTATCCCGTTCCTCAGTACAGAACAGCTTCAACTCTGGGATGTTGGTGGGTTTCCTCACATGAACTGCTCGCTTCAGGTTCTTCCACAGCATTTCTATTGGATTAAGGTCAGGACTTTGACTTGGCCGTTCCAAAACATTCACTTTATTCTTCTTTAAACATTCTTTGGTAGAACGACTCGTGTGTTTAGGATCGTTGTCTTGCAGCATGACCCACTTTCTCTTCAGATTCAGTTCATGGACAGATGTCCTGACATTTTCCTTTAGAGTTCTCTGGTATAATTCACAATTCATTGTTCCATCAGTGATGGTGAGTCCTCCTGGTCCAGATGCAGCAAAACAGTCCCAAACCCTGACACTACCACCACCATGTTTCACAGATGGGAGAAGGTTCTTATGCTGGAATGCAGTGTTTTCCTTTCTCCAAACATAACACGTCTCATTTAAAACAAAATGTTCTATTTTGGTCTCACTCATCCATCCACAAAACATTTTTCTAATAACCTTCTGGCTCGTCCACGTGATCTTTAGTAAACTGCAGACAGGTAGCAATGTTCTTTTTGGAGAGCGGTGACTTTCTCCTTGCCTCCTTTTCTCCTGCCATGCACACCATTGTTGCTCAGTGTTCTCCTGATGGCGGACTCATGAACATTAACATTAGTCAATGTGAGAGGTCTTTAGCTGCTTAGAAGTTACCGTGGGTTCCTGTGTGACCTGGTGGACTATTACACGTCTTGCTCTTGGACTGATCTTTGTTGGACTCCACTCCTCGGGAGGGGAACAATGGTGTTGAATTTCCTCCATTTGTACACAATCTGTCTGACTGTGCACTGGTGGAGTCCAAACTCTTTAGATATGGTTTTGTGACCTTTTCCAGCCTGATGAGCTTCAACAACAACTCTGAAGTCCTCAGAAATCTCCTTTGTTCGTGATACACTTCCACAAACACCTGTTGTGAAGATCAGACTCTGATAGATCCCTGTTCTTTAAATAAAACAGGACGCTCACTCACTCACACCTGATCATCATCCCACTGACTAAAAACACCTGACTCTAATCTCACCTTCACATTAAACCGCTAATCCAAAACTTTCACACATTTTTATGTAATATTGGATCATTTTCCTCAATAAATAAATGATCAAATATAATAATTTTGTCTCGTTTGTTTAATCAGGTTCTCTTTATCTCCTTTTAGGATAGCTGATGATGATGTTAGAAACTTTCAAGCACCACTGTAGTAGATCTTTAAGATAAGTATCTCTTTCTGGCATGGGATTTTCTCCATAAATAGGTGTGGATAAAATGGTAACAACATCAGCCGTGTACACAAACGGGACAGTGTTCCTCACCTTCTGTCAGAGTGGTGAGGGGATACAGCAGCGCATGGCGGAGCCGGATCAGCATCACGAACTTGGCATCGAGACTCAGCACGGGAAATGCAAGCCTATCGTGTACACACACACACACACACACACACACACAAACACACACACGTCAATGTTTAAACTTGTGACCTGAACACTTTAATCGTTATAACAGATTTAGTGACTCACCTGAAGACCTCAGAGATGCTCCACAGGTAAAAAACCCAGAACACCACACTGCGCTCCTGCATCTCTGGCAAACTGCCGAAAACCACAAACAGTACGACGTTCCTCCCCATCACCTTCACACCGACACCGGGAGGGGGGTATCATAAATAGCAGAGCAGTCTCCGTATGACATGTTTTACTGTTTTAAATGTCCGACTGAAGAGTAAATTCAAATGTTTTTTATTATTATTATTATTATTATTATTATTATTATTATTATTATTAGTGCTTGGTGGAAATTCCTTTTTGGAAACTCCAAAGATCTTGAACGTACAAATGGGTGACCAATT